>NC_054868.1:32105257-32407757 GCF_018320785.1 Cheilinus undulatus | reverse complement strand
TTTGTATACTTAGGTACCTCCAGGCTGACCCAGAGCACTTTGACCTGCAGGATTTGAAGTGCAAGTTTGATGTGATTCTGCTTGAGCCTCCCTTAGAGGAATACTACAGAGAGTCAGGCATCAGTCACACTGAACGTTTCTGGACATGGGATGATGTATGTGTTAAACTTATGTAGCACCTTGTGGTAGCATGAAACTCCTTTTTTTTCATTTGTTAATGTTTTGTTCTGTCCTGGTTTTCTTTTTTCAGTAAAACCCTTGTTGATTCCTTTAAGTCAAATCGATTGCACTTCATCTTTGCATCTCTTTTCTTATGGATGGATCTGTTGGGACTTTGAGGCTGTTTATTTTTATTTCTCATTCATAGCATACTTTAAGAGTGAAACTTAGGCCTTTGTTCCAACTTCTAGTAAAATAGGCATAAATAAGGCTTTTCCACTATGACTTTTGGCCGTGTCGATCCAAACCAAGCTGTGCTGATTTACTTTTCCCTCACCAGTTTTGCCCCGCCTCCAAGTGGGCCGCAGTGACATCACAGCAGTTCGTCATCATTCGGGGATGCCTTGCAGATGTATTTTAGTAGCAACTGATGCGTCGAACTTTGAAATACCTGCGGGATTACCAATAGAAGACGAAAGAACTAGAAGTATAAACAGAGAGTGCTTTTTTGTGGCTGAACAAAGCAATGCTTACTATAACATCATCTACTCAAAACACTGCATTATCCATTCTAGATGCGCTCTCAAACCGGTAGCTCAGATGTGGTGGAAATGCAGATCCCCTACTGCCTTGGCTGCCATGCCAGGTCAAACCAAGTAGAGCCAAACTGCTCAGTGTAATGGAAAAGCACCAGAAGGTCGCCAAACTCTATCTACGATACTACCAAAGTTTTATGGCCAAGCCAAAATGTGATCAGAAGCATCTTCTTTAATTGGCACAATTTGGTCAGCACTAGTGCTAGAGATGCTATTGTGATTCCTCTTTTTGTTGAGTAGTAGTTGGACTTCAAGCTCTCTTAGAAGAAGATGAGGTGCAATTGATACTAAAGGTTGAGTCTTAGAAGGAATAATAAAGGTTTGTGCTTAGCCTGTCTTATAAAAGGGCAATCAGAGTGACTCTACCCATGTAGAGTTGTATCAAAATAATCATCCAATGCTTTAGCCACACTGATAAAAAATATTATTTTAGTGGATGGTGCTTCATTCTGAATGCTTCATTCTATTCTCTTAACATCCCATTTTCTGTTTTTCTTGTGTTTGTTTTTTACAGATCATGAAACTGGAAATTGAGGAGATATCAGCTTTGCGATCCTTTGTCTTTCTCTGGTGTGGCTCTGGTGAAGGCTTGGACTTGGGCAGAATGGTAACTTAACCTACTTTAGAAAAATACACACAAACACAGGGACTCTGTATAAAAACTATCCTGTATTTGAACTACTTTCCCATGGCAAGACTAGTTTTGTGTTTTCTTTTTTTTAAGACTGCGCCACATTTTTTGGATCATTCACAAACTTGTTGGTTCAGTTGATATCTGACAGCTGAGTTAAGCAAGTATTTGTACAAGGTTAGGACAATAGCTCTGAATTCCTTTGAAGTACGTCTGTTCATACCTGCCTATTGAAGGCTTAACCCCCCCACCTTAAGCTGGGACATCATGCTTCATGTCCAGTAACCTTTAAAAAAAAGTATTATTTTCTTTGGATGATGCTTGTCTGCTGTTGGTGTGACGTATGTCCTTTTTGAGCTTGTCAGTGCAGATGAGTCATAGCTCTGAAAATAGATTTTTCTTGTGCAAAGTATTTCCTCTACCGCTCATTTAGTGTGGCTGGTCCCCACCCCAACCAACCCCTTGTCCCTCTCAAGGCACAAAATTCTTAATTCATTAAGTTTCTGTAGCCTAATTTATGCACACTTTTCATTTCAGCAGAGCAGGAATGTCTTCTTTATATTTCCCTGTTATTTTCAGCCAATAAGATATACATCTCTAAACTGATGGTATGTGTTTTGAACATGCAATTGGGTTGACAGCTGACACCCAGTTCATAAATTTACTGCAACCCCTTATGGATACAGACTCAGCGCTCTGATAGTCGACAATAAGCTGAAGTAGCCAGCTCATCTGTGACACAGAACGAATTACCGGCATTACTGAGCTACACCTGTTGAGTTCTGTTTGCTGCACAGTACAGAGGACAGCGCTTTGTAAGTTTTCCCTCCAGTCCTCAAAGTTTGGTGATAACTGTAATATCCTCCCTACAAGCTGGTAAACTCAAACAAGAAGTCCAACTTGTGTAGTAAAAAAAGAAATATGCTCTAAGATGACCAATTCACAATTATTTATCATTTGGAAAACATGCTTTCTAATAATTTAAAATTTGGTTCAGACTTTAAGAACACTTATTTTTTTCAGACACAAATCATGTAAGCATGGTAAATATGCTGACATGAAGTAACAGAAAATAAAGACTTTCATTAGTCTTCTATGTGAGTAATAGCACAAGTCTGAAATTAATGAGTAATGTTGGCTACTTGTAGTATGACATATAGATGAAATAGGTGGAAACAAGTGATTTAATGATCAACTGGTGTATATAAATACATCTACAGGAAAAAAAAACTTCTAACAATCAAAATTTTCTGTGAGGGTCCTCCAGACTTATGTAAGGGTAGCATGAAGCTTGCATAAATACCATATTTACATGTTGCATTAAAATAGGCTTTCTTTATTTAAAAAATCTGGTATTAATTTTAGCTTTATCATTTTTAACACAGAAGCTTATCTTTACTGTTTAATGACTAAAATAAAAAATAGATGTCTAAAGTCAAAGTTTAAAATGCCAACAAAATATTTTTCTTTTCTTGCTTCAAATCTTTGTTTCCTTCTTCTTTTCTGCCCCTGAATCCCTGTCACGGGAAAGGTAGAGGGAACATTTTTGTTTTTATATTATTCTATTAAATATACTGTATATAAAAAGACTAATACCCCGTTCAGCCCCAAAGTTGGGTATCAGGCCACCACTCCTAAATAACAAACCAGGGGGAATTAATGGCACCCTTTAAAAGGGTCAGTAAGCTTTTTTCTGCAAGGATTTTTTTCAATTTCATGACCCACAATGAGCATGCAGAAAGGTTTTAATGTGGAAAGGTTTAACTTGTTCTCCCTCCTTTCTCTTACAGTCACAGATGAGTTCAATCTATTTTAAAATGGTATTTTACACTTGGGATTTTATACCTGGTAAAGAAAATGCTTGTAGGACATGAAAGGGAACCAACAAAGGAATATTTGTCCAATAGAATTTTCTTTTAATCATATTTTTGTTTTTCCTTTTCTTATGCCATTTCTTAAAGTGACCAAAGCGCAGAATAGACAAAATTTATGAGACTGTTCTTTGTGACAGTATATTCGAGCCTCTCTGAAAAAGAAAAATTAAAAAACAAGAGGATCTCTTAATTTCTTGAGAAGAAATTTAAAACATTTTGAGCTTTGAAAGTTGTACATTTAAGCTGAACCAAAACTTAAACTAGGGCTGCAAGCATCACTGAAGGGCCCTAGCACCCACGTGTCTGTGTGCGTGTTCAGTGTGATACTGTCGACTTTGCAAAAAAAAGAGTAGAAGACCATAGGATATTAGGTTTAAGCCACTTGGGACCATCAAAAAATGCCTTATTTTGAAATTGAGATGAATCTGGTCAACTTCCTGTTGGGATTTGGGCATGGCCCCAGAGGCTCTTTTGTACATCTTATGATTACCCATATGTAAACCAAAAATCATAAGCCTAGGCTGAATTGTGTGCGGGGGGCTGGATATTAAAAGGGAAAATTTTAAAAATCAGAGGGGGAAATGTTTAATTGCCAGAAGGGGGCGCTGTGACAAAGTAATGATATTAAGGTATGGATGCATTCAGTATCCCTGTGAAGTTTGGTGATGATTGATATAAAGCATTAAAAAGTTAAAAGGCATTATTGATGTATTTTCACTGCTAAAAAATGTACCAAAATAATCAAGTTTGGACTCTGGTCAAGGCCCCGCCCTATGGTGAAAAGTCACAGTTTGCACAGCTTGCACAATCTCAAGGTTGTCTCAAATGAACAAAAACATTTTGGAGTCAATCAGATTAAATCTTTTGAACTAGTTCGTTAAAATATGAAACTTGTGTATCGCCCCAAAACGCCAAACTTTGATCTTTAGCTGTTTGTAGTGCGCTTCCTGCACATTTTAGATGGCCCCAAAGGACGTGTTTTTTTTTTTTTTTTTTTGTCGAACCATGATACATATGTGTACCCATTTTCATGCACGTAGCTCTTACCTAGTCCCCTATCTCATTATAGGGGCCCGCTTGATAGACTTGCACAATTCCACAAAAATACAGAAATTTTCCTCGGTTGATGCTCAGGCCCTAAATATTTGAAAATCGCATATTGTGTGTAAGAAAAATCATCATCAATGTCTGATGAAGGGCTAGGGCCCGAAATGTCACATACGTGGTGATAATCTGATAATCTAAACAAGCTTTGGAGCAGCTTATTCCTCTGTTTTGCCGAAGAAAAATCATACCATTACACAAGTACTGCAGTAAAGAGCCTATTCAAATTTACATTTTTTTACTGGGACTTATCAGCAAGTACTTGTGATTTTAGTCATCACATTATCATTGCAATCTGGACTAAAAAGAGACTTGTCTCTGGGGCTAGCCAACCACTGTTTTGTGTTTGGATTCTCATCAGTTTTAACCCTCTAAACCTATTTTGGAGTTTATAAAGTCAAAATGTATGACTTTTTAAACTTGAAAAATTCAACAACATTTTAAATACAGGAATGCTAATATTGCTACCGCTACTGGTGCGTTTACGACCTGTCGCAAATTGTGTTCCGTCTACAACAGGTGATGTAAATGATCGGCTGGGCTGATTGAATCAAATTGCCAATCTCCGATCAATTAAAAATGCTTATATTCGCTCCAATCCAATACATACGCTCGGGATCGGGACAACCCTGTTCTATATTAAGAGTGGCACTAATAGGCCTTCATAGTTCTTTGTGGTAATAATAATGGAAGTAAGCAGAAATTAGATCAGGAACCAGAAAAACTGATACATAAACCAATCCTGATGTTCAGTGGTATTTACTGAGAAACTTTGTGAGGAAACATGAAAAGATTCACTGTGAGTATTTTTAAGCACAATGTAGTTCATGCATTTCTTAAAAACTTAAAAATAATGTTTCTAAATAGCTGAATTTCTAATTGTATTTTTATGATTTATTTCATGCTGCTTGCAAAAGTAGAACAGAAAAAAGCATGTCTTGATTAGTGTTTCATCCATGCATAATAAGTGAATTGTAGCAGCATTGCAGTGAACACATATTTAGTTTGTGCATTTCCCAGTCTATCATGTCTACCTTTTATCACACCTATTTTAGTGTTTAAGGAAGTGGGGCTTTAGACGGTGTGAGGATATCTGTTGGATCAAGACGAACAAGAATAACCCAGGCAAGACTAAAGCCCTGGACCCAAAGGCAGTATTCCAGAGAACCAAGGTACATTGTACACACACTGGCCAATCATAACTTTAAAACATTGTAACATTTTTAATTAAGATTTACATCATCTTATCTTTCTGGATTTTTTTGTCCAACCAAAGCTCAAGCTGCCTCATTGGGTATCATCCATTCATGATGGATTGAAGTTAAACTAGAACAGACTTTAATTTGTGATGCATTCTCCACAGGAACACTGCTTAATGGGAATCAAAGGAACGGTGCGCAGAAGCACTGACGGCGACTTCATCCATGCCAACGTGGACATTGACTTGATAATAACAGAAGAGCCTGAGATGGGAAATGTAGAGAAGCCTGTGGAGATCTTCCACATCATTGAACACTTCTGTTTGGGCCGCAGGAGGTTGCATCTATTTGGACGAGATTCAACCATCAGACCAGGTGAGATGGACCCATTCTCAGATTGTTGCTCAGATGTTTCTTTTTATTCATCCTCCTCTGTCTCATTACATGTTTCTTAACACCCATCCCTTTTGTTTTTGTGTCCCTACTTTAGGCTGGCTGACAGTGGGTCCTACTTTGACAAACAGCAACTTTAACCCAGAGACATATGCCGCACACTTTGTTGTGCCTAACTCTCACCTGTCTGGCTGCACTGAGGAAATAGAGAGACTGCGGCCCAAATCTCCGCCTAATAAGCTCAAGTCAGACCGTGGTGGTGGAGCACCAAGAGGCGGACGTGGCGGGCCAAATGCAGGAAGAGGCGGAGACAGAGGACGTGAAAGAAATCGACCAAATTTCCGTGGGGACAGGGGAGGGTTCAGGGGCAGAGGAGGGCCTCATAGGGGTTTCCCACCTCGCTAGAGGAAAAACCTTACCGAACCTGTGCTAAAACTTCCCATCTGTATTTTCTGTGATTGACTGTGTCTTCTTCTACTGCTGCAGTCACCATCAACCACTGAACCCTGTACCTTTATTAAGTCCTGATTTTAATGTTAGTTCTGATAGACACCCAGTCCTAGTAGGTTTAGTGTGTGACACGACAATTTGTCATTTGTTTTCAATATACAGTTAACTAAGGAATTAGTATGTATTGTCTAAATAAACAGTCTTTACACATGCATGTTTGGGTAATGATTTAATACATGTACTGCTAAGGAGGCTTGATCTATGTTTAAGTTCCCTCATAATTAGAGACAACAGTGTTGTTTTAACTTTGTGACTATACAATAACACATATGAGTCATTTATAATGGTTTAATTGCTTTTCAAAAAGTTCACACTTTTTATTAAAGTCATTGCATGGTTATCTGAGACTAGTGCTTTAAAATTTTCCACATTTCAGGTCAGAGCATGGCTCTATGAGCTCAGTGAGATCTTACTGGCTGTCATCATGTGTTCATGCTCTGGCTGCATGCTGTCGAGCATGCATGAAGAATGTCACCCAGGCACAGGTTAGGAGTGGTACATTTGAAGAAATTCCACATAGCTTTGTCCTTTAATTCTCCTCAATTGCATTTTCATCTTTTGTCTGTTTAGTTCTGTTACTCAACTGTTGCATCTACAAGAGGTTAGAACAGCCTGAAACAGCTAGAGGCTAAAAGAAGTTACGTGTAAATACCTTTTACAGGCAGGGTTAAACTTTGACATATTTCTGTCTTTAATCTTCTCCTTTTACCACAGTGTTTTAAAGTTTATGATAGTTGGAACTGTAGGGATTAAATTTGGTACAGACACACATTACCTCCTCAGGAAAAACAGCAATAACTTTCAGAATTTACAGACATTACCGAGGCTCATTAGGTTAGAGATTTAACATGAGAATGTTGGTTAAAACTGGTAACGCAGTCTCCACACCTACACTTCACATTAACATTTAGCGAATGCTAGAATTTGAACCCATAGAACTATGATGTTGAAATGGCAAACATACCTTTGTGATATCAGCATACTGACATGGTTATTTTAACATTTTGTAGTCAGCATGAAATTTAGCACTGTTGTGCCCCATTACTGCCTCACAGAGAAAACAGTTTCATTATAGCTTAGTTTTATTTTCTCTGAAGTATCCTTGTTTTTCTAGATCTGCTGCAGTTATGCCTCTTAAGGGAGAAGAAATTATCCTTAAAACATCATAAAACGTGTGGTAAGAAAACCTCGAACATATTTTCAGTGGTAGAGGTTCTGTGATTCCTACAAGGCATAATTATTCTTCAGTGGTACCGCTTCTCCATTTTCCTTAAGGTTTCATTTAAATTTTGACTCACTTGTGAAAGTGAAACTCTTGTACACAAGTATTACAAGTAATGCTTCTTTTAAAAAATGATTTAATGAAGTGATCATGCAGAAGAATGTCATAAAAGCCTTGTAAAAGACAGACATAACATTTTCAGTGGTTGTTTAATTTAAAGGGAAGTTTCCAAAAGAGCACAAAACTGACAGAAATGCAGCAACACTTAAAATCTTTGTCAAAATGTACATATAATTTATTGAAAAGGTAGGTACAAGTGAAACCACTGAAAAAACAACAAATGTGTCATACAAAAGCTGCGTATGGATTTAAGTGAAAGGAAGGCCTGTACATCCCAGTGCAGAATGTGAAACAGATTTAGATAGATACTTTATCAATGCCGAGGGAAATTCAATAAGATAAGATAACATGCATGTTTTACACATTCACAGTGAGTAGTACAAGCAAAAAGTATATAAAATTGAGAGCATGATAATTGTCAATAATTTCCCCATATTAAAATGTAAGATCAGAAGAAATGAATCAGCAGCACAGATATGTTTAAGTATCCTTAAATTCAGCCGTAAAACTTAATCGAAACCAATTTAAATAGATCATTCTTTGAACTGAAAAGTCGTAACTCATTAGAATTCATTCCAATAAACCATCCACAGATTTCACAGATAAGGAGTATCAAATCCAAGATCTGCCTCGCACTGCTTGGTTCTGAGATTGGGAACTGTGAGTAAACTTGTCCCAGAGGACCTTAGGAGGAGTCTGGACCATTTACTGCTCTTTAAACCAAGACTAGAACTTTAAAGTCTGTTGACTCACAGAAGGCCATTTTAGAAGTTTGAGGACTGGTGTAATTTGTTTTACTTTGTTGGTATTGATGAGGACAGTGGCTGCAGTGTTCTGGATGGGCTTCAGCTCCCTAATGGATCTTTTACTCAGACTGTTGAAAATCTAATCTAGCTTAACCCATTAAAGCCTGAAAACACAAATCATAGCAAGAAAATTCTCATTTTTTGGAACTGAAACAATTAGTTAACTCTCTATTGAAATCCAAAAATCCAAATATCCATAAAATGTAACATTTATATTTTTTGTATCTATTTTATACATTAGATGTTTTTGGTAATTGATAATCTACTTGAGGGCATTTTTATCATTTATTAGCTTGTATTCAGATTTTTTTTTCCAGTGATTTATTGATCATATTGATTTGATAGAGGTATCATAAAAGTATGTATCAAATATGATACAACAGGCTTTAAGGGGGTTAATTTAGAAAAAAGCATGAACAAGTTTTTTGTGTGTCTTCTTTAGACAAAAATATTTTGATTCTGTTCAGAAGCTGATTTTGTAACTGTCTTTGTGGCTGTTTAAATTTTGGTTGAAGCCCATGATTATATCCAGATTTCTGGTTTGATTTGTAGACTATGGTACCATGGAGTCAAAGGCTACATCCAAGCTAATTGCTACACCAGCAAGAGCCGATGAATATACCTGCATACAGTACAGCTAAACCTCACCCAAAACTAAAGCAAACTTCTGCTGCTGCAGGTCAGGAGAAGAGTGAAAAGATCTTTTCCATCACAAAAATCTCTCAGTGTTGTTCTTTGGTCTTTATTTTATAAAGAAATGTGGTTCCGTTTTGACAAAACTGCCGCCATACCATAGCTACATCCAAGCTAAATGCTACAACAGCTGCAGCAATTGCTACTGGCAACAAAACCCCACCATAGCTGTGGCTTGTTTGGTCAATGCTGTTCTCAAACCCGGCACAATCGTTTGAGTCTGGCGATTAGCAGAATGGATCTGCCAGATAACAGACATGGAATCTGGTCAATCCATCTTTTTTTCAAGGTTACAGATGTGTATCATCTAAAGGCATGGTGTGATATTCTAGAGCTGCATGTCAATAGTGGAAGGAATAGGATCAAGAACTGATCCTTGGGTAACACTTTGTCATCATTCTACGCTCAGATTTATAATTACCAAGGAAACAAAATGTCTTGAACTGATTCAGGACAGTACTAAAAGCCCCATCCAATTTTCCAGTCAGTCAAGCAGTAAGCCGTGGTCGGCTGTGTCAAAAACGGCATTGATATCAAGTAAAACTAAAAGAAACTTAACACATCACCTCTCAGGTGACTGCTAATATTACAGAACTTTTGAAAACAAGGGTTTACCAAGTGCTTTGCCATGAGCAGAAGCAAACAGAACCAAGCAGCAGGACCCTAGAAAAAAAGACCATGAAAACAAACTACCAACAACAAAAGCAAACAAATAACATCAGCAAAACCCCAACCAAAAAGAACAAAAACAGAAACCTAACTAACATATTTAGCCCAAACATCATAAGAATCCAGACAACATAAGAACTCAGGTATATAAGCTGAGACCAAGAGAAACAAGGATTTAAGAAGCCAGAAGCAACTAACAGAAAACATTATTTAGAACTAAAAAAATGTTGTTTTACCTTGGTGTGGCTGAAATTTAGACTGAAAAGTGTGAAAGATTTAAAGTTGCTGATAAACCCTTAACAATGATCTTTGCTAAAAGAGATGAGTTTGATATTGGCTTCTTATTATTTATTACTAAATAGCAAAAGTTGGAGACAAAGCCTCACAGCAATCATTTGATCTTAATCTGGCATCCAGCAGATTCAAGGGGCATTTTTGGGCATATTAGATCAAGTCTACTTCTAAACTTTGGCACCCTGCTATTAGCCCGCTTTAGGTTAAGTTTGAAATAATAGTCTCTTAAAAGACCATTTCAGTCAGGACCACTTTGTTAAGAAGCACACATGATTTGCCGCTCTAATTATTTCTTTATTAGCAGCAGTTATTATTATTATGTTTGGCAGAGTAGATGTTTTGGTCTGTTTGTTAAATTGTCAATATGTCTTGTTTCTTCAGACTTCAATCATCCATTCCACCAAACACCTAACAAGTCAATGGCAGAATCAGCTGTTTGGCATTGGCAGAGAAGATTTGGCACATTTTTCATGGGCCCAACCCACATACTCAGCTCTGCTGCTCATCCCACAAATGCATGTTCCTTACGAATGTGGCATCATTTAAAAGGGTAATAAACAGGCTTTCCAACGGTATTAAATTTATTACCAAGAAGCATTGTTACAACAAAGAAATAATGTACCAAACACAAATTTCCTTACATTTTGTTTTAAGTTTATTTTGCTGTACCTGTTTAATGCTCAGCCATTGGCAAAATTTTCAGTTTAAAAATTGACCTCTGCCCTAATTCTATTTAATCACTGCATCTTTGAAAATGATTTAGTCAATATTATTTATCTCAGATATCATCCAACACACCCAATGCTTTTAGCTTACCTGCTGTGTTCACATGAAACACTTTACAACTAACACTAGAACTGCAAACATTTGTTCCTTTGGTTGAGTTTAAAACTAGATAAGGAAATATTTTTGACTATACAGATGACAATTGGTAATTGTTCTCATTAATGCATATTAATTATTCTTGCTGTTCTCTCGTCATCATCGAAAATGAGGGCATGCCCTTTATGATTCTTGAGATTAGATAAAGGTTGAATGATTGTAATCAGCTAAATGACACTGATCTGGAAACATATCTGCTTATGAGGCTCTTTTTTCCTCTTACACACCTCAACAGATTTTCCTGAAATAAAAGTTTCTCACATTTCTAGACATTAACTATTAAGAAATTCATCAAAGGTTTTTTGGTTCAACCAACTGTTGGTACTGCACATTGATGGATTATGTTGATCATGGAAAAAAGTCATAATAAAGCTCCATAGAGAAAATTATGGAACCTTCTAACTTTGCGTAAGGAAACAGCAATAGATAAATAGTCATAAATAACATGAAATTTCAGTAGCTAAATTTATAGGTAAGTATTTGTAGGTATGTATTTGTAGGTCCTATTTTTCCCCTTGTCTCAGTTTCCCATTTGTTTAAAGTGGCCTCAGGGACATTGTGAGTGAATGTGCATTCGTGTCATTTTGTCCCTTTTAAATCTTTTGAAACGCTAATGAGACAGAACAAGTCAAACAACTTAAGCAACCCTCAAATTAGTGAAAATAGTCTTAACGCACAAAAAACTTCTCGTTCGTAGATTTTGACTGAAGAAGACCAGGTCCAGGTCATGTGCGTGTGCTACTCCTAGAGTGTACCATGCAGTGAATAACAGAATTCAACAGAGAACTTTAGTGATTCTTTCAGCTCTTCTGCAGATTTGGAGTTGGAATAATTTAGGTAAGAACATTTGAATATTCACTTAATGCATATTAATTTATATGCTTGTTACCTGTTTTCTCTTGAAGCTCACTGGTAGAACTGTAAATAACACCTTTCAAAAGTAGAACAGAACAAAACAAATAAACTATTGATGTTTTTTTGAAACATGCATTATTAATTAACAATTTCCAACTGAGTGATAAAGAAATAAATTCCAGGAATGGCTTTGAAATAACATGCTAGTTATGTATCAAGTTTTGCTGAGAAAGATTTTTCTTTTTAAACTCATTTGTCTGATAGAATTTAAGGCTGTACTTTGTGAAAGAGCTTTACTTCACTACACTTATTTTTTTTTAATGTATATATTTTTTCAGTTATGCCCAGCTCTTAATTTTTTGTTTTTGAATAACAAACCACTTGTTCATCAAGGTTACAATGTGATGATGAGCAAAGGTGATGTACTTTAAAATGGGATCCTACTGTATGCAGACACAAAAGATAAGGCAAATGATGTAGCACTGCATCATCAGAATTACTAATCACTGTTTCTTTCTTTGTCACTTTGTTTTTTGTTTGTTTGTTTATGGTGCAATTTAAGTTTAACCCTACCTTAACATAATCTTCAAGGCTCTATAACTGAAAGGACCATAATTTAATGGGGAACTTTTTTCTGTTTAACCCCTGTTGAAAAAGTAGTACAAATGATAATGTAAAGATTTTGATCTACCAAGATCTTATCTTCCTTCTAAAGTCATATTGACTTTGATGTAGCACTTGCCAGATGAATAGAGATGTGCATGTTGTTGCTATCTCATGGCATGATTTTGTCATGTCATGCCTTCTTAACAATAAGAAAACAGGATGATGAAAATTTCTATGCAGGCTTTTTACAGTAAGCCTAATTAAATGTACACAGATGTGCACAGCTGTGTAGTTTGAAGAGAAAAGTCTCATATTTCATATTTGTAGTTTGGACAATTTCTGTTGCCAGCCAAGTATGATTAACGTTCAGACTACTGCTTTCTACATGTTTTTTTTTTTTTTTTTCCTTTGGTCAAAGTCCTGCTTTTTAAAAGTTTCCTCTCCCTGTCCTTGAAATGACTCCCCTGAAAAAAAATCTCCCGGTGTCTGTTCAACTGGATCATGTAGTGCTTATGTAAACTGTTTTGGGGAAAATGTTAACACAGGCTTTTGCAGTTGGTCCAATGTTAATTGAGAAATCATTATTGGTCCAAATTCTCCCTGATAGTCTGTTTTTTAATGTTTTATGAAGGAAACATTTAACATTCAGTTTGTGGTTTGACCATTACTTCATGAGAGAGTAACAGTTGATAAGATTCCTGGCTCACTGGCTACGAGGAGAGAATCAGTGTTAAGATATTGGTCCTAATGTATAGATTATACTGTATGGTGCCTTAAAGCCAATCATTTTCCCCCTTTTTAACAATCTACTTTTAGCTTTGACAACTTGATATGCCCTGTGCTCTTTTTAACATTTGACATTCCAATTGCATGCATGTAAAACATCCAAAAATCTTGCAGAACAACGTACCATTGTCAACTTAAATTTTAGAGTACAAGAGATTAGACAAATCTTATCTCTGAAATGTAAAGTCAAAAGGATTCTGCAGGTGAAGAATAAATTACTACTTCCTCATTGTAGACACATAGCACAGAGAAACTGCTTTTACAACATTTTGTCACTCTGGCAGTTAAGCCCACATTCACCTGTTTAGCCTAAATTGCACCCAAGGCACTAATTTACGCGTAAAGTTGGCCTGTGGTTATTTTAAAGTTATCAGTTTAGCCTGTGAATGGGTCGCAGCCATACATAGCATTCAGAAAGAAATCAGACCCCCTTGATTTTGTTTTTCAATTCGTTATGTTGCAGTCTGATGCTAGTTATTTAAATTCAGTTTTATTCACATTAATGTACACTCAGTATCCCATAATCACTAAGTGAAAACAGATTCAAATTTTGTTGCAGATTTTTATAGAAATGAAATCTGAAATATCATATTTACATAAATATTCAGACCCTTACAAACAACACTCAAAGTTTAGCTCAGATTTCTCCCATTTCCCCTGATCGTTTCTGAGAAGTTTCTTCACCTTGATTGGGGTCCACCTGTGGTAAATTAAACTGATTGGACATGATGTGGAAAAGCTCACACCTCTCCATAGAAGTCATCACAGCTGACAATGCATATCAGAGCAAAAACCAAGACATGAGGTTGAGTGAACTGCCTGCAGTGCTCAGAGACAGGTGGGGGGCTGCAATGACGGTTGTCCTTGTCCCACCTCCACACAGGATCTCTGAAGCTGAGTCAGAGTTACCGTACAGTTCTTGGTCACCTCTCTCACTAAGGCCCAGCTCCCTCAGTTGCTCAGGGAGAGTCCTGGTTGTTCCAAACTTCTTCCATTTGAGAGTCATGGAGGCCACTGAGCTCTGAAAATCTTCAGTGCAGCAAATGTTTTTTGTTCCCTTCCCCAGATCTGTGCCTTACAACAATCCTGTTTCTGAGCTCTGCAGGCATTTCCTTTGACCTCATGGCTAATTTTTTGCTGTCTTCTATAGAGAAGCATGTGCCTTTCCAAAAAATTTCCAATCAATTCAATTTACTGCAAAGACTGGGAGAAATGGAAGGAACCTGAGCTAAATTTCAAGTGTTTCTGCAAAGGGTCTAAATACTTATGTCAATGTGATATAATGGGGGGGTTCTTAAATTTCAAAAATGTCTACAATTCTGTTTCACTTCATCATGGCTGAGGGTACTGAGTGTAGACTGAGAGACAAAAATACACCTAAATGACTGTAGCATCAGGCTGTAACATAATATTTTTTTTTTAAATGAAGGGGGTCTAAATAGTTTATGAATGGAATGATTTTTTTTTCTTCAAAAAGAAAAAAAGTTACTTTCTTAATTTCTGTTCTTTTACAGGGAATAGAAAGAGGGAAGATGGAAGCTCTCTTTTCCCTTCTCCTTTTATCAGGTATTTGTTGTAGTGCACATGCTTTTATAAATAAGTTAGGATGTAGATCTCGGGCTTGCTTAAAATTTGTATTTCTGTTGTTCTGCAGGACTTGTGCAAACAACTACAACAGCAGGTAAGATCAAATGTACATTTTCCAGCAAGATTTAAAGTTCTGAGCTTTTACAAACACCATTTAGGTTTAGGCTGATGTTTCATAGTTCTTAATCGTATTCAGAGTAAATTCAATTCTTTTCATAGCTTTTCTGCATTTTCCCAATGGGGACAGTAATCTGGCTGTCCCAGTTTACTTATTTTTAATTCTAATTATAGAGGAGATGCCAACTAGAAATTACTCAAAAACTACAAATAGTGTTTTTTTTAATATATGACAAATAGACACTGTGTTTTAAACAAGGCAAAATTTATGTCATTTATGTAAAATGTTTGGGAATAAACTAGGGGTGCACTGATGTATCGGTTGATTGCTGGTATCCACAGATATCGGCCCTGTTGATGTACATCAAGCCATCAGCTTAAAAATGTATCATTCCCTAATATCAAAAACCAAATGTGTATGTGTGAAATCAATATAAAGCTGACAGGCTTGCATCAGATGGAGTTTGTTTTACCGGGCCAAAGAAGTAATTCTTATACTATCCCTAAAAGGTTTCATGGCCCAGCATGAAAGAAAGTGTCAGCAGTGCATCAAACTTAATGGGTCATTTAAAAACAAACATGAGATATATTTAAAAAGTAATTGAAAACAGGTATTGTACTGAGTGTAAGGCTTAATTTTCATTTCAAACATTGGCATCAGCTACGACTTTCCACAATCAGTGCATCTCCAAAATAAACCCTCAGCAAAACAAAGAATATTTTAAAGATGTTCTTACCAGACTGCAAAGGTTATCAGTTCATGGATTGAATAAGGTATAACTATTAAAGTGTGAACAGTAATCTAAATCTAAATTTCAGGTGTCATATGATAATCCTGATTGGTATTTGCTATGAATCAAGGTGAGGGGCAAATACTCTACCTGAAATGAGACGATTGTAGTTTTCTTAGATGCACCTGCAAGATTTCTGAAAAGTATCCATATTTTGATTCTCTGCATCATAACGTTTCTAAAGTTGCAGGTAACTTTGGAAACTGCTAATTTATTTATTTATTTAAAAAACTTTGGAATCAGCATTTTTTTCCCTACAGTCACTTCCTCCTCATCTCTAGTAACTAAAACTTCACCTTCACTTTCTTCAGGTGAAACAACACACATCAAAAGCTTGCCACCAGTCAGTGGGACTCCATCACCACTACTTACAACTAATACATCACTTGGTTCTAATCCAGCAGCAACTGTTATGTCACCAATCAATACAAGTCTGGAAGCTGTGACAAGTTCATCGCATGAAAGTACAACTTCTGCACATGTCATTAAGACCTTGCTAACTATCAATACAACTTCAGCCTTACCCCTTACGTACAGGACTGTAACTCAAGTCAAGTTATATTCAACACCATTCAAAGCAATTTTCGAGGCAATTAAGACCGCTTCATCACATGTTACCATAGATTTATCCTTATTAACCAAAACAATTTCTCCATCTCATGAATCAAGTGCAGAAAAATTTGGTATTCCAGTAATCACCACAACTTTAGAAGAAACAAATTCATCAGAAGAGGACTCATTAACACATGCCAATGAGACTTTGCAAACTTTGACTACAACATTACCACAGCGAAAGACATCAGTGCTGGTTAATGCCCCATGTTCTCCAGGATATGACACTTCTTTGTTTGCAACTTCACCCCCTTTCCACATTACTTCAGTACAAGCCCAGACACCTTCGACACCTGGTGAAACAACTTTGGAATCAGTCAAGACAACTCTGCCAACAGTCCATTTAAGTCCAACCATTGATGAACTTTTGTCACAAACTCCAGCTTCACCAAATGAGGCTAAAATATCACCATCATCAAAGCCAATTCAATCGTCTGCGCCTCTTTTGTTCAGTGAAGTAGTGAATAGGATTGCTTTACCTCACAGTACCACTTTATCCCCTCTTTTTAAAATCTCACAACAGTATGCTTCAAGTCTATCAAGGGCAATATGGAATATGTCGTCCATGAGCACAGGTTTAGGAACAGCACCAACCACTTCATCCAAAGGAAGCACAACTCTGGCAGAAGCTGCTACAATGTCCTTGTCTCAAGTACAAATAGCAACATCAGAGTTTGTTAAGACAACTTTGGCACCAGTCAGTGTATCTTTAGCATCTTTAGCAAGTCAGTCTTCATCCCCCATGTCTGCAAGTCAAGCACCACTTCACGCAAGATCTCTAACAGCCTTCCCAACTTCATCTCTTGTAATTACAATTTCAGTGCCATTTAATTTCAGTCAATCACCAGCATCATTAAATATGCTACCCATCAGTACGAGTTTAGACACTTCATCAAGAAGTCCATTACAGGGTAGTACTACTTTGGCACCTGTTACAAAGAACTTGCCAAAAATCTTAAAAACTCTGGTGCAACCAAAGACTTCATTGCAAGTTAATAGACAATCAACACCATGCCATACCTCTGCATCGACTGCAACTTTACAGCCTTTCATCACTACAGTGAGAAACAAAAACTCGTTGAGAATGCCAAAATTGCTAACTTTAGGTTATGCTGAGACAATACCAGTCCCCAACCCTTCATCTCAAGCAACAACAAGATCATCACAGGGCAGTACAACATCAACAGTCGTCAGTGGAACCTCGCAAACTCTAATTCTCAATAAGACCTCCACACTGGAAAGTAAAGCCTCTGCGACAAAAATAGCAACTATGATCCATCTTAAAACTGTCAACAACACTTCATCACCAGTTACTAACACATCCCCATATGTCACACATGAAACAACTTTTCTCCCAACAAGTTGTTCCACAGCTTACGTTTTATCATCATTCTTGCTAGGTAAAAGAAAAAAAATAACATTTCATAGCAAAACTCTGTTACAATATGTAGTTTGAATCTTTGTAGTCACAGTGCTCTATAAGGAGTACAACAATTAGCTTACTCCCATGACATTTCTTTGCCTAATTCTGTTTTCACCCTGCCAGGTCACTCAACAACCATGTCACCAGTTCATGGAACAGCCACATCAGAAAACTCCACAAGCATATCTTACACTGCATCTACTGCAAATGCTGAATTCACTCATGCCACACAAATCAATTTAAAATTTAAAATTCAGCAAAACTTTTCAATGGAGCTTGGGAATAAATCATCTGAAGAATTTAAGGAAATGGAAACCAAAGTGATCACAGTGGTAAGTCTTTGTGTATGTGTGTGCTATAGGAATGCATAGTAATACATTGATACTATACACCAGGCTATTAAAAAATAGCCATGGCATTGCTTTGATTACGGTCTCGAAGACGGTGCCATGTACTGGGCTCATATGTACGATAAATACCTGCAGAAAATTTGTCCATATCTACCAGTAACATCACTGCTTGTGTATAAAGATGCTCTTAATGTGATAAATGGAATCCTGCTGAAGATTTCAACCAGTTGGGCAAGCAATGAATATATATATATATATATATATATATATATATATCTGCAACTATGTGAGGCTATCAATAACCACAGGTGCTGGGTGCTGCAGCAGCAAACTTGAGCCCAATTAAATAGTCTACAGCAGGGTTCCCCCATTACTTTTTCCTAGGGGCCAAAATATTTCAAGGACAGAAAGCTGAGGGGCTGGACATGGATTTTTTTTTTATTTACACATACATATATGGGTTACTTAGCTACTTTAGACAGAGGATTTATTTGCAAGTAATCTAAACAGGTTAGTCATAAATATGCTGTCCTTGCATCACGTGGCAATTTTTTTTTTGTGCATTTTTAACGTTTTTTTTAGACCCTCTAATGCTAAATTTACAAGACTGGAATATTCATTATAAATATACATTCAACATGACTGTGTATGGCTTTAAAACAACAACCTGTTGTCCACAATATCTGATCTGATACCGAGACTGTTTCCCCAACCTAGGATCAGTGTAGAGTCCAGAAAGAGAGAGATAGGAGGATCCTGTGGAGATGTTTCCCTAATTGCTGCGCTATTACTGCTCAAAGAGCTACAAACCCTCATCTACTGAGAAAAAAATTGAATTATAAGCACATCTGAGCCATCATGAATTCCCACATCATATGGTTGATAGTACTGTAATGAACCATATATGTGCACATGTCCACAATTCTCAGCTTTCCAACACTGTTGGAATTTTTCTGATTGGACAAACTTTGTCAGAGTTACGGTAATAATACTCCGGACATATAAAACACAGTGCCGGTGCCGGCTCAGTAGGTAAAGGGTTAATGCGACCTGGAGTCAAATACGCCACAGGATTTATAAATGATGTCCCATTTAAATGTAAGTGATCAAGACCATAAAATTAAATTGTATGTAAGTAAAATTAGTTGATATTAGTTTGGCATTACAGATTCTTTATAATGATGGGTTAAATCAGGCTCACATTGAAATGAGTCGCTCACCAAAGCAAGATACAATGTCTGCATTTGTGGCTGACTGACAGTTACGCAGGGAAAATATTTGCTATGAGAGCAGCTGTTTTAATCCCCCACAGGGATAGATGTTTGGTTTAACAAAGCAAAAACCTCTGACATTGTTAAGGTCTGAGATGCAGAAAACTTGTCAGAGGTGTGGGCAGGGCTGGACTCAATGAGAGTCCATGCAGCTGCGCACGGTGGTTAAATTCTTTATCTTATAAAAAGGAAAATCAAAATTTGACAAAATAAATCCATCTCCTCCAGTCTTAAAAACCATGCAGTCTCTATCAGCTGCTTTTTGGACAGCATTTTTGCAGAGCTGAGGTGATGTACCATATTTAACTCATTTGTTGCATAGTATTACGAACTTTCTTGCTATAATTACAGAAAGATCATGATAAATGAGTGAAAAAAATTGTATTTTTAAACACCAAAGAGGGTAAATATTGAAAATTAATACTTTCTTAAAAATTTCCATCTTTTTTCCCAAATGTCTCGTGGGCAAGATGACACCTGATGGCGGGCCGGAAGTGGCCCGCGGGCTGCCATTCGGGGATGGCTGCAGTTTTTAAAAACGTGTCTTAGACACTGCTAATCTCAGATTATCAGATACTGTAGCTATCCTAGCTTTCATCTCATAGCATTGATATTGTGAGAACACATTGTCATAATATCCAAGACCCAAAATGTATGCATGCAGCGTAATTTATCTCATACATTAAATTGTGCTTTCTTCAAATATTTGTGATGCGATAAATATTTTATCAGACTTTTTTACACATAAACATATACACACAAATTTTTTTATGCTGGCAATTGAATTTCTTTTGATAATTCTTACAAAAATATATATTTCCACAGGTCAGCCAGATCTATACTACTGAATATGGAAAACTTTTCAACAGAACTGTGATCAACAGTTTCAGGTACAGGGTCCAACCGCTCTTGTTAAAAATGTCTAAAAGTGAAGAATTTAATCAAAAAGATGGACTGATAGAAATGTTTCAATTTCCAGAATAAATTTATGAATATTACAGTCGTCATTAATGTTTATTCCTGTCATAGCTGGCTTAATTTGAAATACAATGTGGGTTGGTTTGTTGGGGCTGTGAGTCAGTAATGAGTTTAGAAAAAGTAAAGAAAAACTCTGAAGTTTACAGGCCACCATGACCTTTATATTTACTTTTTTTCTTACAGTCAAGGATCCATCCTTGTTGATGCAGTATTGATATTCAATGATGTCACCTCACCACCAAATGTCAGCTCTGTGGCTCAAACCTTGGTGACTGCTGCTTCCAGCTCTAATTTCTCCCTGAGTATAAACACATCGTCTGTCATTGTTACAAGTAAGATTTCCTGTTCCTACATGTGAATGGTTTAAAAAAGACACTGTGACAAAAACAAGGATGATGATGAAATTATTAAAAAAATTAAACTCTGAATTTTAAAATTGCAGTTTTTATGGAACCAATGCAAGTCCCTACCACAACTCAATACATAACATCACTCATGACGTTACCACAAAAAGTAACTTCATCACCACTTCATGCAAGTTCAACAGCGCATGACAAAAGTACAGCACCTGTAACATCACATATTGAATCCATCAGCACAAGTGCAGAAACATCAGCAACCACATCCCAAGAAAGAACAACCTCCCAAGGACTAACAATGACATCCCCATCCATTGAAAAAACCTCCAGTCAGCCAACGACATCCCTGGGAGTCAGTGCTACATCATCTGCATTTGGAACTACAACACTCATGACCTCCACCCCAGGACAAACCACTGTTACGCTTGAGAAGTCATCTCCAACTCCAACAGCAACAACTTTAGAGTCTGTCAGGACAACAGTTACAACAGCGATTAGTTCCTCGTCGTCTGCAGCAACCCAAGCTTCAACTCTTCTCTCTACAAGCCAAGAGGCACAAACCACAAGCTTGCCTTCAGTCACTTCAACCTCGTCATCGCTTCCTACCAGTTCATCAACACTTGAGTCAAGCACAGCACCTACAACATCCCATATGACATCCACCAGCACAAATTCAGAAACATCTGTGACTTCGTCCCAAGGCAGGACCACCTCCCCAGGAGTTACCACCACATCCCCATCTATCGAAACAACCTCCGGTCAGGCGACATCCCTGGGAGTTAGTGCTACATCAACTGCATTTGGAACTACAACACTCATGACCTCCACCCCAGGACAAACCACTGTTACGCTTGAGAAGTCATCTCCAACTCCAACAGCAACAACTATAGAGCCTGTCAGGACAACAGTTACAACAGCGATTAGTTCCTCGTCGTCTGCAGCAACCCAAGCTTCAACTCTTCTCTCTACGAGCCAAGAGGCACAAACCACAAGCTTGGTAACATCAACTTCCCTTCAAGATGGAACTTCGGCAACAACAACTGCATTGAAATCTACTACTACAGCTGCCCCACCACCTGAACCAAAAATTGCCTTGGAATTCAAAGTGCAGCAGAACTTCACAGCAGAGCTTGCAAATACATCCTCACCAGAGTTCAAAGCACTGGCAGACAAAGTATCCACAGCTGTAAGTCAATGTAATCTTTTACTCTATATGGCAAAGAAGAAATTCATTTCCTCTGACTTTTGTGTAATCATTGTCTTATATTTGAATTCTACAGCTCGACCAAGTCTATTCAGCTCAATATGGAGATAGCTTCAACAGAACTGTGATCAGGGGTTTCAGGTACTGCATGCTGCTACAGATCATTTTGCAGACATTAATGTTTCCTGTTTCACCTTTTCAAAATGTACTAATGTAATCCCAGTTTTGGTGTAGATGTCATTATTCGTAATCAAGGATAGTGAACAAGGAGTGCAATGTCAGTATATAAAAGATGTAGCACTCCACATGATTCTCTGCACTTCCCATCAAATGAAACAAAAAACCTTTCCTGAATGTCTTGTTCTCTTTCCTGTCTCTTCATTCCTACTCATTCTAAAACCTATTCCTAACATATGTGCATAAAATGTACCAAAATACTTCTGTGAATACATGACCCATCAAACTGGAGTGCAACTTTCAAGCAAATAACTTTCTAAACACTTTTTCATTACAGTCAAGGGTCTGTTGTGGTTGATGCTGAGGTGATATTTAATGATGTCAGCTCACTACCAAATGCCAGCTCTGTGACTCAAACCTTGGTGACTGCTGCTTCCAGCTCTAATTTCTCCCTGAGTGTAAACACATCATCTATTGTTGCAACAGGTAAGACTTTAGCATGCTTGCTTGGCACAAGGTTCAGCAATTTGTGAGGGACGGGATCAAGATTTAGAATATCTATAGAAAGTTCTTTGGTTTGACTTGTGACTACACCGCCACTGACTGAAGGATTATATCAACTTCACTTTACAGTTGTGTCTACACCGACTCAAGCCCCTGCAGCAATTGCAACGTCAGCATTAATCACATCATTGCCCTCAACTCTGATGTCAACACCATCCCAAGCAAGCTCAGCAACACTTGAGTCAAGCACAGCTCCTACATCACATATGCCATCCACCAGTACAAGTTCAGAATCATCAGCAACTACGTCCCAAGGCAGGACCACCTCCCCAGGAGTTACCACCACATCTCCATCCATCGAAACAACCTCCGGTCAGCCAACGACATCCCTGGGAGTCAGTGCTACATCATCTGCATTTGGAACTACAACACTTGTGACCTCCACCCCAGGACAAACCACTGTTATGCTTGAGAAGTCATCTCCAACTCCAACAGCAACAACTTTAGAGTCTGTCAGGACAACAGTTACAACAGCGATTAGTCCCTCGTCGTCTGCAGCAACCCAAGCTTCAACTCTTCTCTCTACAAGCCAAGAGGCACAAACCACAAGCTTGCCTTCAGTCACTTCAACCTCGTCATCGCTTCCTACCAGTTCATCAACACTTGAGTCAAGCACAGCACCTACAACATCCCATATGACATCCACCAGCACAAATTCAGAAACATCTGTGACTTCGTCTCAAGGCAGAACAACCTCCCCAGGAGTTACCACCACATCCCCATCCATCGAAACAACCTCAAGTCAGCCAACGACATCCCTGGGAGTCAGTGCTACATCAACTGCATTTGGAACTACAACACTCATGACCTCCACCCCAGGACAAACCACTGTTACGCTTGAGAAGTCATCTCCAACTCCAACAGCAACAACTTTAGAGTCTGTCAGGACAACAGTTACGACAGCGATTAGTTCCTCGTCGTCTGCAGCAACCCAAGCTTCAACTCTTCTCTCTACAAGCCAAGAGGCACAAACCACAAGCTTGCTTTCAGTCACTTCAACCTCGTCATCGCTTCCTACCAGTTCATCAACACTTGAGTCAAGCACAGCACCTACAACATCCCATATGACATCCACCAGCACAAATTCAGAAACATCTGTGACTTCGTCCCAAGGCAGGACCACCTCCCCAGGAGTTACCACCACATCCCCATCTATCGAAACAACCTCCGGTCAGGCGACATCCCTGGGAGTTAGTGCTACATCAACTGCATTTGGAACTACAACACTCATGACCTCCACCCCAGGACAAACCACTGTTACGCTTGAGAAGTCATCTCCAACTCCAACAGCAACAACTTTAGAGTCTGTCAGGACAACAGTTACAACAGCGATTAGTTCCTCGTCGTCTGCAGCAACCCAAGCTTCAACTCTTCTCTCTACGAGCCAAGAGGCACAAACCACAAGCTTGGTAACATCAACTTCCCTTCAAGATGGAACTTCGGCAACAACAACTGCATTGAAAACTACTACTACAGCTGCCCCACCACCTGAACCAAAAATTGCCTTGGAATTCAAAGTGCAGCAGAACTTCACAGCAGAGCTTGCAAATACATCCTCACCAGAGTTCAAAGCACTGGCAGACAAAGTATCCACAGCTGTAAGTCACCGTAATCCTTTACTCTATATGGCAAAGAAGAAATTCATTTCCTCTGACTTTTGTGTAATAATTGTCTTATATTTGAATTCTACAGCTCGACCAAGTCTATTCAGCTCAATATGGAGATAGCTTCAACAGAACTGTGATCAGGGGTTTCAGGTACTGCATGCTGCTACAGATCATTTTGCAGACATTAATGTTTCCTGTTTCACCTTTTCAAAATGTACTAATGTAATCCCAGTTTTGGTGTAGATGTCATTATTCGTAATCAAGGATAGTGAACAAGGAGTGCAATGTCAGTATATAAAAGATGTAGCACTCCACATGATTCTCTGCACTTCCCATCAAATGAAACAAAAAACCTTTCCTGAATGTCTTGTTCTCTTTCCTGTCTCTTCATTCCTACTCATTCTAAAACCTATTCCTAACATATGTGCATAAAATGTACCAAAATACTTCTGTGAATACATGACCCATCAAACTGGAGTGCAACTTTCAAGCAAATAACTTTCTAAACACTTTTTCATTACAGTCAAGGGTCTGTTGTGGTTGATGCTGAGGTGATATTTAATGATGTCAGCTCACTACCAAATGCCAGCTCTGTGACTCAAACCTTGGTGACTGCTGCTTCCAGCTCTAATTTCTCCCTGAGTGTAAACACATCATCTATTGTTGCAACAGGTAAGACTTTAGCATGCTTGCTTGGCACAAGGTTCAGCAATTTGTGAGGGACGGGATCAAGATTTAGAATATCTATAGAAAGTTCTTTGGTTTGACTTGTGACTACACCGCCACTGACTGAAGGATTATATCAACTTCACTTTACAGTTGTGTCTACACCGACTCAAGCCCCTGCAGCAATTGCAACGTCAGCATTAATCACATCATTGCCCTCAACTCTGATGTCAACACCATCCCAAGCAAGCTCAGCAACACTTGAGTCAAGCACAGCTCCTACATCACATATGCCATCCACCAGTACAAGTTCAGAATCATCAGCAACTACGTCCCAAGGCAGGACCACCTCCCCAGGAGTTACCACCACATCTCCATCGATCGAAACAACCTCAAGTCAGCCAACGACATCCCTGGGAGTCAGTGCTACATCAACTGCATTTGGAACTACAAAACTCATGACCTCCACCCCAGGACAAACCACTGTTATGCTTGAGAAGTCATCTCCAACTCCAACAGCAACAACTATAGAGCCTGTCAGGACAACAGTTACAACAGCGATTAGTTCCTCGTCGTCTGCAGCAACCCAAGCTTCAACTCTTCTCTCTACAAGCCAAGAGGCAAAAACCACAAGCTTGCCTTCAGTCACTTCAACCTCGTCATCGCTTCCTACCAGTTCATCAACACTTGAGTCAAGCACAGCACCTACAACATCCCATATGACATCCACCAGCACAAATTCAGAAACATCTGTGACTTCGTCTCAAGGCAGAACAACCTCCCCAGGAGTTACCACCACATCCCCATCCATCGAAACAACCTCAAGTCAGCCAACGACATCCCTGGGAGTCAGTGCTACATCAACTGCATTTGGAACTACAACACTTGTGACCTCCACTCCAGGACAAACCACTGTTATGCTTGAGAAGTCATCTCCAACTCCAACAGCAAAAACTTTAGAGTCTGTCAGGACAACAGTTACAACAGCGATTAGTCCCTTGTCGTCTGCAGCAACCCAAGCTTCAACTCTTCTCTCTACAAGCCAAGAGGCACAAACCACAAGCTTGCCTTCAGTCACTTCAACCTCGTCATCGCTTCCTACCAGTTCATCAACACTTGAGTCAAGCACAGCACCTACAACATCCCATATGACATCCACCAGCACAAATTCAGAAACATCTGTGACTTCGTCTCAAGGCAGAACAACCTCCCCAGGAGTTACCACCACATCCCCATCCATCGAAACAACCTCCGGTCAGGCAACATCCCTGGGAGTTAGTGCTACATCAACTGCATTTGGAACTACAACACTCATGACCTCCACCCCAGGACAAACCACTGTTACGCTTGAGAAGTCATCTCCAACTCCAACAGCAACAACTTTAGAGTCTGTCAGGACAACAGTTACGACAGCGATTAGTTCCTCGTCGTGCAGCAACACAAGCTTCAACTCTTCTCTACAAGCCAAGAGGCACAAACCACAAGCTTGCTTTCAGTCACTTCAACCTCGTCATCGCTTCCTACCAGTTCATCAACACTTGAGTCAAGCACAGCACCTACAACATCCCATATGACATCCACCAGCACAAATTCAGAAACATCTGTGACTTCGTCCCAAGGCAGGACCACCTCCCCAGGAGTTACCACCACATCCCCATCTATCGAAACAACCTCCGGTCAGGCGACATCCCTGGGAGTTAGTGCTACATCAACTGCATTTGGAACTACAACACTCATGACCTCCACCCCAGGACAAACCACTGTTACGCTTGAGAAGTCATCTCCAACTCCAACAGCAACAACTTTAGAGTCTGTCAGGACAACAGTTACAACAGCGATTAGTTCCTCGTCGTCTGCAGCAACCCAAGCTTCAACTCTTCTCTCTACAAGCCAAGAGGCACAAACCACAAGCTTGGTAACATCAACTTCCCTTCAAGATGGAACTTCGGCAACAACAACTGCATTGAAAACTACTACTACAGCTGCCCCACCACCTGAACCAAAAATTGCCTTGGAATTCAAAGTGCAGCAGAACTTCACAGCAGAGCTTGCAAATACATCCTCACCAGAGTTCAAAGCACTGGCAGACAAAGTATCCACAGCTGTAAGTCACCGTAATCTTTTACTCTATATGGCAAAGAAGAAATTCATTTCCTCTGACTTTTGTGTAATCATTGTCTTATATTTGAATTCTACAGCTCGACCAAGTCTATTCAGCTCAATATGGAGATAGCTTCAACAGAACTGTGATCAGGGGTTTCAGGTACTGCATGCTGCTACAGATCATTTTGCAGACATTAATGTTTCCTGTTTCACCTTTTCAAAATGTACTAATGTAATCCCAGTTTTGGTGTAGATGTCATTATTCGTAATCAAGGATAGTGAACAAGGAGTGCAATGTCAGTATATAAAAGATGTAGCACTCCACATGATTCTCTGCACTTCCCATCAAATGAAACAAAAAACCTTTCCTGAATGTCTTGTTCTCTTTCCTGTCTCTTCATTCCTACTCATTCTAAAACCTATTCCTAACATATGTGCATAAAATGTACCAAAATACTTCTGTGAATACATGACCCATCAAACTGGAGTGCAACTTTCAAGCAAATAACTTTCTAAACACTTTTTCATTACAGTCAAGGGTCTGTTGTGGTTGATGCTGAGGTGATATTTAATGATGTCAGCTCACTACCAAATGCCAGCTCTGTGACTCAAACCTTGGTGACTGCTGCTTCCAGCTCTAATTTCTCCCTGAGTGTAAACACATCATCTATTGTTGCAACAGGTAAGACTTTAGCATGCTTGCTTGGCACAAGGTTCAGCAATTTGTGAGGGACGGGATCAAGATTTAGAATATCTATAGAAAGTTCTTTGGTTTGACTTGTGACTACACCGCCACTGACTGAAGGATTATATCAACTTCACTTTACAGTTGTGTCTACACCGACTCAAGCCCCTGCAGCAATTGCAACGTCAGCATTAATCACATCATTGCCCTCAACTCTGATGTCAACACCATCCCAAGCAAGCTCAGCAACACTTGAGTCAAGCACAGCTCCTACATCACATATGCCATCCACCAGTACAAGTTCAGAATCATCAGCAACTACGTCCCAAGGCAGGACCACCTCCCCAGGAGTTACCACCACATCTCCATCGTTCGAAACAACCTCCGGTCAGCCAACGACATCCCTGGGAGTCAGTGCTACATCATCTGCATTTGGAACTACAACACTTGTGACCTCCACCCCAGGACAAACCACTGTTATGCTTGAGAAGTCATCTCCAACTCCAACAGCAACAACTTTAGAGTCTGTCAGGACAACAGTTACAACAGCGATTAGTCCCTCGTCGTCTGCAGCAACCCAAGCTTCAACTCTTCTCTCTACAAGCCAAGAGGCACAAACCACAAGCTTGCCTTCAGTCACTTCAACCTCGTCATCGCTTCCTACCAGTTCATCAACACTTGAGTCAAGCACAGCACCTACAACATCCCATATGACATCCACCAGCACAAATTCAGAAACATCTGTGACTTCGTCCCAAGGCAGAACAACCTCCCCAGGAGTTACCACCACATCCCCATCCATCGAAACAACCTCCGGTCAGGCAACATCCCTGGGAGTTAGTGCTACATCAACTGCATTTGGAACTACAAAACTCATGACCTCCACCCCAGGACAAACCACTGTTACGCTTGAGAAGTCATCTCCAACTCCAACAGCAACAACTTTAGAGTCTGTCAGGACAACAGTTACGACAGCGATTAGTTCCTCGTCGTCTGCAGCAACCCAGGCTTCAACTCTTCTCTCTACAAGCCAAGAGGCACAAACCACAAGCTTGCTTTCAGTCACTTCAACCTCGTCATCGCTTCCTACCAGTTCATCAACACTTGAGTCAAGCACAGCACCTACAACATCCCATATGACATCCACCAGCACAAATTCAGAAACATCTGTGACTTCGTCCCAAGGCAGGACCACCTCCCCAGGAGTTACCACCACATCCCCATCTATCGAAACAACCTCCGGTCAGGCGACATCCCTGGGAGTTAGTGCTACATCAACTGCATTTGGAACTCCAACACTCATGACCTCCACCCCAGGACAAACCACTGTTACGCTTGAGAAGTCATCTCCAACTCCAACAGCAACAACTTTAGAGTCTGTCAGGACAACAGTTACAACAGCGATTAGTTCCTCGTCGTCTGCAGCAACCCAAGCTTCAACTCTTCTCTCTACGAGCCAAGAGGCACAAACCACAAGCTTGGTAACATCAACTTCCCTTCAAGATGGAACTTCGGCAACAACAACTGCATTGAAAACTACTACTACAGCTGCCCCACCACCTGAACCAAAAATTGCCTTGGAATTCAAAGTGCAGCAGAACTTCACAGCAGAGCTTGCAAATACATCCTCACCAGAGTTCAAAGCACTGGCAGACAAAGTATCCACAGCTGTAAGTCACTGTAATCTTTTACTCTATATATGGCAAAGAAGAAATTCATTTCCTCTGACTTTTGTGTAATCATTGTCTTATATTTGAATTCTACAGCTCGACCAAGTCTATTCAGCTCAATATGGAGATAGCTTCAACAGAACTGTGATCAGGGGTTTCAGGTACTGCATGCTGCTACAGATCATTTTGCAGACATTAATGTTTCCTGTTTCACCTTTTCAAAATGTACTAATGTAATCCCAGTTTTGGTGTAGATGTCATTATTCGTAATCAAGGATAGTGAACAAGGAGTGCAATGTCAGTATATAAAAGATGTAGCACTCCACATGATTCTCTGCACTTCCCATCAAATGAAACAAAAAACCTTTCCTGAATGTCTTGTTCTCTTTCCTGTCTCTTCATTCCTACTCATTCTAAAACCTATTCCTAACATATGTGCATAAAATGTACCAAAATACTTCTGTGAATACATGACCCATCAAACTGGAGTGCAACTTTCAAGCAAATAACTTTCTAAACACTTTTTCATTACAGTCAAGGGTCTGTTGTGGTTGATGCTGAGGTGATATTTAATGATGTCAGCTCACTACCAAATGCCAGCTCTGTGACTCAAACCTTGGTGACTGCTGCTTCCAGCTCTAATTTCTCCCTGAGTGTAAACACATCATCTATTGTTGCAACAGGTAAGACTTTAGCATGCTTGCTTGGCACAAGGTTCAGCAATTTGTGAGGGACGGGATCAAGATTTAGAATATCTATAGAAAGTTCTTTGGTTTGACTTGTGACTACACCGCCACTGACTGAAGGATTATATCAACTTCACTTTACAGTTGTGTCTACACCGACTCAAGCCCCTGCAGCAATTGCAACGTCAGCATTAATCACATCATTGCCCTCAACTCTGATGTCAACACCATCCCAAGCAAGCTCAGCAACACTTGAGTCAAGCACAGCTCCTACATCACATATGACATCCACCAGCACAAATTCAGAAACATCTGTGACTTCGTCTCAAGGCAGAACAACCTCCCCAGGAGTTACCACCACATCCCCATCCATCGAAACAACCTCCGGTCAGGCAACATCCCTGGGAGTTAGTGCTACATCAACTGCATTTGGAACTACAACACTTGTGACCTCCACCCCAGGACAAACCACTGTTATGCTTGAGAAGTCATCTCCAACTCCAACAGCAACAACTATAGAGCCTGTCAGGACAACAGTTACAACAGCGATTAGTTCCTCGTCGTCTGCAGCAACCCAAGCTTCAACTCTTCTCTCTACAAGCCAAGAGGCAAAAACCACAAGCTTGCCTTCAGTCACTTCAACCTCGTCATCGCTTCCTACCAGTTCATCAACACTTGAGTCAAGCACAGCACCTACAACATCCCATATGACATCCACCAGCACAAATTCAGAAACATCTGTGACTTCGTCTCAAGGCAGAACAACCTCCCCAGGAGTTACCACCACATCCCCATCCATCGAAACAACCTCAAGTCAGCCAACGACATCCCTGGGAGTCAGTGCTACATCAACTGCATTTGGAACTACAACACTTGTGACCTCCACTCCAGGACAAACCACTGTTATGCTTGAGAAGTCATCTCCAACTCCAACAGCAAAAACTTTAGAGTCTGTCAGGACAACAGTTACAACAGCGATTAGTCCCTTGTCGTCTGCAGCAACCCAAGCTTCAACTCTTCTCTCTACAAGCCAAGAGGCACAAACCACAAGCTTGCCTTCAGTCACTTCAACCTCGTCATCGCTTCCTACCAGTTCATCAACACTTGAGTCAAGCACAGCACCTACAACATCCCATATGACATCCACCAGCACAAATTCAGAAACATCTGTGACTTCGTCTCAAGGCAGAACAACCTCCCCAGGAGTTACCACCATATCCCCATCTATCGAAACAACCTCCGGTCAGGCGACATCCCTGGGAGTTAGTGCTACATCAACTGCATTTGGAACTACAACACTCATGACCTCCACCCCAGGACAAACCACTGTTACGCTTGAGAAGTCATCTCCAACTCCAACAGCAACAACTTTAGAGTCTGTCAGGACAACAGTTACGACAGCGATTAGTTCCTCGTCGTCTGCAGCAACCCAAGCTTCAACTCTTCTCTCTACAAGCCAAGAGGCACAAACCACAAGCTTGCTTTCAGTCACTTCAACCTCGTCATCGCTTCCTACCAGTTCATCAACACTTGAGTCAAGCACAGCACCTACAACATCCCATATGACATCCACCAGCACAAATTCAGAAACATCTGTGACTTCGTCCCAAGGCAGGACCACCTCCCCAGGAGTTACCACCACATCCCCATCTATCGAAACAACCTCCGGTCAGGCGACATCCCTGGGAGTTAGTGCTACATCAACTGCATTTGGAACTACAACACTCATGACCTCCACCCCAGGACAAACCACTGTTACGCTTGAGAAGTCATCTCCAACTCCAACAGCAACAACTTTAGAGTCTGTCAGGACAACAGTTACAACAGCGATTAGTTCCTCGTCGTCTGCAGCAACCCAAGCTTCAACTCTTCTCTCTACAAGCCAAGAGGCACAAACCACAAGCTTGGTAACATCAACTTCCCTTCAAGATGGAACTTCGGCAACAACAACTGCATTGAAAACTACTACTACAGCTGCCCCACCACCTGAACCAAAAATTGCCTTGGAATTCAAAGTGCAGCAGAACTTCACAGCAGAGCTTGCAAATACATCCTCACCAGAGTTCAAAGCACTGGCAGACAAAGTATCCACAGCTGTAAGTCACTGTAATCTTTTACTCTATATATGGCAAAGAAGAAATTCATTTCCTCTGACTTTTGTGTACTCATTGTCTTATATTTGAATTCTACAGCTCGACCAAGTCTATTCAGCTCAATATGGAGATAGCTTCAACAGAACTGTGATCAGGGGTTTCAGGTACTGCATGCTGCTACAGATCATTTTGCAGACATTAATGTTTCCTGTTTCACCTTTTCAAAATGTACTAATGTAATCCCAGTTTTGGTGTAGATGTCATTATTCGTAATCAAGGATAGTGAACAAGGAGTGCAATGTCAGTATATAAAAGATGTAGCACTCCACATGATTCTCTGCACTTCCCATCAAATGAAACAAAAAACCTTTCCAGAATGTCTTGTTCTCTTTCCTGTCTCTTCATTCCTACTCATTCTAAAACCTATTCCTAACATATGTGCATAAAATGTACCAAAATACTTCTGTGAATACATGACCCATCAAACTGGAGTGCAACTTTCAAGCAAATAACTTTCTAAACACTTTTTCATTACAGTCAAGGGTCTGTTGTGGTTGATGCTGAGGTGATATTTAATGATGTCAGCTCACTACCAAATGCCAGCTCTGTGACTCAAACCTTGGTGACTGCTGCTTCCAGCTCTAATTTCTCCCTGAGTGTAAACACATCATCTATTGTTGCAACAGGTAAGACTTTAGCATGCTTGCTTGGCACAAGGTTCAGCAATTTGTGAGGGACGGGATCAAGATTTAGAATATCTATAGAAAGTTCTTTGGTTTGACTTGTGACTACACCGCCACTGACTGAAGGATTATATCAACTTCACTTTACAGTTGTGTCTACACCGACTCAAGTCCCTGCAGCAATTGCAACGTCAGCATTAATCACATCATTGCCCTCAACTCTGATGTCAACACCATCCCAAGCAAGCTCAGCAACACTTGAGTCAAGCACAGCTCCTACATCACATATGACATCCACCAGCACAAATTCAGAAACATCTGTGACTTCGTCTCAAGGCAGAACAACCTCCCCAGGAGTTACCACCACATCTCCATCCATCGAAACAACCTCCGGTCAGGCAACATCCCTGGGAGTTAGTGCTACATCAACTGCATTTGGAACTACAACACTTGTGACCTCCACCCCAGGACAAACCACTGTTATGCTTGAGAAGTCATCTCCAACTCCAACAGCAACAACTATAGAGCCTGTCAGGACAACAGTTACAACAGCGATTAGTTCCTCGTCGTCTGCAGCAACCCAAGCTTCAACTCTTCTCTCTACAAGCCAAGAGGCACAAACCACAAGCTTGCCTTCAGTCACTTCAACCTCGTCATCGCTTCCTACCAGTTCATCAACACTTGAGTCAAGCACAGCACCTACAACATCCCATATGACATCCACCAGCACAAATTCAGAAACATCTGTGACTTCGTCCCAAGGCAGAACAACCTCCCCAGGAGTTACCACCACATCCCCATCCATCGAAACAACCTCCGGTCAGGCAACATCCCTGGGAGTTAGTGCTACATCAACTGCATTTGGAACTACAAAACTCATGACCTCCACCCCAGGACAAACCACTGTTACGCTTGAGAAGTCATCTCCAACTCCAACAGCAACAACTTTAGAGTCTGTCAGGACAACAGTTACAACAGCGATTAGTTCCTCGTCGTCTGCAGCAACCCAAGCTTCAACTCTTCTCTCTACAAGCCAAGAGGCACAAACCACAAGCTTGCTTTCAGTCACTTCAACCTCGTCATCGCTTCCTACCAGTTCATCAACACTTGAATCAAGCACAGCACCTACAACATCCCATATGACATCCACCAGCACAAATTCAGAAACATCTGTGACTTCGTCCCAAGGCAGGACCACCTCCCCAGGAGTTACCACCACATCCCCATCTATCGAAACAACCTCCGGTCAGGCGACATCCCTGGGAGTTAGTGCTACATCAACTGCATTTGGAACTACAACACTCATGACCTCCACCCCAGGACAAACCACTGTTACGCTTGAGAAGTCATCTCCAACTCCAACAGCAACAACTTTAGAGTCTGTCAGGACAACAGTTACAACAGCGATTAGTTCCTCGTCGTCTGCAGCAACCCAAGCTTCAACTCTTCTCTCTACAAGCCAAGAGGCACAAACCACAAGCTTGGTAACATCAACTTCCCTTCAAGATGGAACTTCGGCAACAACAACTGCATTGAAAACTACTACTACAGCTGCCCCACCACCTGAACCAAAAATTGCCTTGGAATTCAAAGTGCAGCAGAACTTCACAGCAGAGCTTGCAAATACATCCTCACCAGAGTTCAAAGCACTGGCAGACAAAGTATCCACAGCTGTAAGTCACTGTAATCTTTTACTCTATATATGGCAAAGAAGAAATTCATTTCCTCTGACTTTTGTGTAATCATTGTCTTATATTTGAATTCTACAGCTTGACCAAGTCTATTCAGCTCAATATGGAGATAGCTTCAACAGAACTGTGATCAGGGGTTTCAGGTACTGCATGCTGCTACAGATCATTTTGCAGACATTAATGTTTCCTGTTTCACCTTTTCAAAATGTACTAATGTAATCCCAGTTTTGGTGTAGATGTCATTATTCGTAATCAAGGATAGTGAACAAGGAGTGCAATGTCAGTATATAAAAGATGTAGCACTCCACATGATTCTCTGCACTTCCCATCAAATGAAACAAAAAACCTTTCCAGAATGTCTTGTTCTCTTTCCTGTCTCTTCATTCCTACTCATTCTAAAACCTATTCCTAACATATGTGCATAAAATGTACCAAAATACTTCTTTGAATACATGACCCATCAAACTGGAGTGCAACTTTCAAGCAAATAACTTTCTAAACACTTTTTCATTACAGTCAAGGGTCTGTTGTGGTTGATGCTGAGGTGATATTTAATGATGTCAGCTCACTACCAAATGCCAGCTCTGTGACTCAAACCTTGGTGACTGCTGCTTCCAGCTCTAATTTCTCCCTGAGTGTAAACACATCATCTATTGTTGCAACAGGTAAGACTTTAGCATGCTTGCTTGGCACAAGGTTCAGCAATTTGTGAGGGACGGGATCAAGATTTAGAATATCTATAGAAAGTTCTTTGGTTTGACTTGTGACTACACCGCCACTGACTGAAGGATTATATCAACTTCACTTTACAGTTGTGTCTACACCGACTCAAGCCCCTGCAGCAATTGCAACGTCAGCATTAATCACATCATTGCCCTCAACTCTGATGTCAACACCATCCCAAGCAAGCTCAGCAACACTTGAGTCAAGCACAGCTCCTACATCACATATGACATCCACCAGCACAAATTCAGAAACATCTGTGACTTCGTCTCAAGGCAGAACAACCTCCCCAGGAGTTACCACCACATCCCCATCCATCGAAACAACCTCCGGTCAGCCAACGACATCCCTGGGAGACAGTGCTACATCAAATGCATTTGGAACTAAAACACCCGTGACCTCCACCCCAGGACAAACCACTGTTACGCTTGAGAAGTCATCTCCAACTCCAACAGCAACAACTATAGAGCCTGTCAGGACAACAGTTACAACAGCGATTAGTTCCTCGTCGTCTGCAGCAACCCAAGCTTCAACTCTTCTCTCTACAAGCCAAGAGGCACAAACCACAAGCTTACCTTCAGTCACTTCAACCTCGTCATCGCTTCTTACCAGTTCATCAACACTTGAGTCAAGCACAGCACCTACAACATCCCATATGACATCCACCAGCACAAATTCAGAAACATATGTGACTTCGTCCCAAGGCAGAACAACCTCCCCAGGATTTAGCACGACATCCCCATCCATCGAAACAACCTCCGGTCAGGCAACATCCCTGGGAGTCAGTGCTATATCAACTGCATTTGGAACTACAACACCCGTGACCTCCACCCCAGGACAAACCACTGTTACGCTTGAGAAGTCATCTCCAACTCCAACAGCAACAACTTTAGAGTCTGTCAGGACAACAGTTACAACAGCGATTAGTTCCTCGTCGTCTGCAGCAACCCAAGCTTCAACTCTTCTCTCTACAAGCCAAGAGGCACAAACCACAAGCTTGCCTTCAGTCACTTCAACCTCATCACTGCTTCCTCCCAGTGCATCAACACTTTTGTCAAGCACAGCACCTACAACATCCCATATGACATCCACCAGCACAAGTTCAGAAACATCAGCAACTACGTCCCAAGACAGCACAACCTCCCCAGGAGTTACCATGACATCCCCATCCATCGAAACAACCTCCGGTCAGCCAACGTCATCCCTGGGAGTCAGTGCTATATCAACTGCATTTGGAACTACAACACCCGTGACCTCCACCCCAGGACAAACCACTGTTACGCTTGAGAAGTCATCTCCAACTCCAACAGCAACAACTATAGAGCCTGTCAGGACAACAGTTACAACAGCGATTAGTTCCTCGTCGTCTGCAGCAACCCAAGCTTCAACTCTTCTCTCTACAAGCCAAGAGGCACAAACCACAAGCTTGCCTTCAGTCACTTCAACCTCGTCATCGCTTCCTACCAGTTCATCAACACTTGAGTCAAGCACAGCACCTACAACATCCCATATGACATCCACCAGCACAAATTCAGAAACATCAGCAACTACGTCCCAAGGCAGAACAACCTCCCCAGGAGTTACCACGACATCCCCATCCATCGAAACAACCTCCGGTCAGGCAACATCCCTGGGAGTTAGTGCTACATCAACTGCATTTGGAACTACAACACTCGTGACCTCCACCCCAGGACAAACCACTGTTACGCTTGAGAAGTCATCTCCAACTCCAACAGCAACAACTTTAGAGTCTGTCAGGACAACAGTTACAACAGCGATTAGTTCCTCGTCGTCTGCAGCAACCCAAGCTTCAACTCTTCTCTCTACGAGCCAAGAGGCACAAACCACAAGCTTGGTAACATCAACTTCCCTTCAAGATGGAACTTCGGCAACAACAACTGCATTGAAAACTACTACTACAGCTGCCCCACCACCTGAACCAAAAATTGCCTTGGAATTCAAAGTGCAGCAGAACTTCACAGCAGAGCTTGCAAATACATCCTCACCAGAGTTCAAAGCACTGGCAGACAAAGTATCCACAGCTGTAAGTCACTGTAATCTTTTACTCTATATGGCAAAGAAGAAATTCATTTCCTCTGACTTTTGTGTAATCATTGTCTTATATTTGAATTCTACAGCTCGACCAAGTCTATTCAGCTCAATATGGAGATAGCTTCAACAGAACTGTGATCAGGGGTTTCAGGTACTGCATGCTGCTACAGATCATTTTGCAGACATTAATGTTTCCTGTTTCACCTTTTCAAAATGTACTAATGTAATCCCAGTTTTGGTGTAGATGTCATTATTCGTAATCAAGGATAGTGAACAAGGAGTGCAATGTCAGTATATAAAAGATGTAGCACTCCACATGATTCTCTGCGCTTCCCATCAAATGAAACAAAAACACATTTCCTGAATGTCTTGTTCTCTTTCCTGTCTCTTCATTCCTACTCATTCTAAAACCTATTCCTAACATATGTGCATAAAATGTACCAAAATACTTCTGTGAATACATGACCCATCAAACTGGAGTGCAACTTTCAAGCAAATAACTTTCTAAACACTTTTTCATTACAGTCAAGGGTCTGTTGTGGTTGATGCTGAGGTGATATTTAATGATGTCAGCTCACTACCAAATGCCAGCTCTGTGACTCAAACCTTGGTGACTGCTGCTTCCAGCTCTAATTTCTCCCTGAGTGTAAACACATCATCTATTGTTGCAACAGGTAAGACTTTAGCATGCTTGCTTGGCACAAGGTTCAGCAATTTGTGAGGGACGGGATCAAAATTAAGAATATCTATAGAAAGTTCTTTGGTTTGACTTGTGACTACACCGCCACTGACTGAAGGATTATATCAACTTCACTTTACAGTTGTGTCTACACCGACTCAAGCCCCTGCAGCAATTGCAACGTCAGCATTAATCACATCATTGCCCTCAACTCTGATGTCAACACCATCCCAAGCAAGCTCAGCAACACTTGAGTCAAGCACAGCTCCTACATCACATATGCCATCCACCAGTACAAGTTCAGAATCATCAGCAACTACGTCCCAAGGCAGGACCACCTCCCCAGGAGTTACCACCACATCTCCATCCATCGAAACAACCTCCGGTCAGCCAACGACATCCCTGGGAGTCAGTGCTACATCATCTGCATTTGGAACTACAACACTTGTGACCTCCACCCCAGGACAAACCACTGTTATGCTTGAGAAGTCATCTCCAACTCCAACAGCAACAACTTTAGAGTCTGTCAGGACAACAGTTACAACAGCGATTAGTCCCTCGTCGTCTGCAGCAACCCAAGCTTCAACTCTTCTCTCTACAAGCCAAGAGGCACAAACCACAAGCTTGCCTTCAGTCACTTCAACCTCATCACTGCTTCCTCCCAGTGCATCAACACTTTTGTCAAGCACAGCACCTACAACATCCCATATGACATCCACCAGCACAAGTTCAGAAACATCAGCAACTACGTCCCAAGACAGCACAACCTCCCCAAGAGTTACCATGACATCCCCATCCATCGAAACAACCTCCAGTCAGCCAACGACAACCCTGGGAGTTAGTGCTACATCAACTGCATTTGGAACTACAACACTCGTGACCTCCAACCCAGGACAAACCACTGTTACACTTGAGAATTCATCGCCAACTCCAACAGCGACAACTTTAGAGTCTGTCAGGACAACAGTTACAACAGCCATTAGTTCCTCGTCGTCTGCAGCAACCCAAGCTTCAACTCTTCTCTCTACGAGCCAAGAGGCACAAACCACAAGCTTGCCTTCAGTCACTTCAACCTTGTCACCGCTTCCTACCAGTGCATCAACACTTGAGTCAAGCACAGCACCTACAACATCCCATATGACATCCACCAGCACAAGTTCAGAAACATCAGCAACTACGTCCCAAGGCAGGACCACCTCCCCAGGAGTTACCACCACATCCCCATCCATCCAAACAACCTCCGGTCAGCCAACAACATCCCTGGGAGTCAGTGCTACATCAACTGCATTTGGAACTACAACACTCATGACCTCCACCCCAGGACAAACCACTGTTACGTTTGAGATGTCATCTCCAACTTCAACAGCAACAACTTCAGAGTCTGTCAGGACAACAGTTACAACAGCAATTATTTCCTCGTCATCTGCAGCAACCCAAGCTTCAACTCTTCCCCCTACAAGCCAGGAGGCACAAACCACAAGCTTCCTAACATCAACTTCCCTTCAAGATGGAACTTCGACAGCCACAACAACCGCGTTGGAAACTACTACTACGGCTGCCCCGCCAACTGAACCAAAAATTGCCTTGGAATTCAAAGTGCAGCAGAACTTCACAGCAGAGCTTGCAAATACATCCTCAGCAGAGTTCAAAGCTTTGGCAGACAAAGTATCCACAGCAGTAAGTCATCATAATCTTTTACTGCATTTGGCAAAGAAGAAATGCATTTCCTCTGTACGGTGGCCCTGAGAGCTCACAGCACTGCAACTTAAGAAAACACATGCAAAAAGACAAAACACAAGCAAATTAAGAAAACATCTTCATCAATTTGACAACACATGCGCATCATTTAGAGAAACGCGCTGCAAAGACCACAACACATTAGAGAAACGCGCTGCAAATAGACCGCAACACAACACATTAGAAAAATGCGCTGCAAGTAGACCACAACACATTAGAAAAACACGCTGCAAATAGACCACAACACATTAGAAAAACACTGCAAATAGACCGCAACACAACACATTAGAAAAACGCACTGCAAATAGACCGCAACACAACACATTAGAACAACGCGCTGCAAATAGACCGCAACACAACAGAAGTGTTTCCAGAGGACACTTAAAAGTGATGCACACAAACATCTTCATCAATTTGACAACACATGCGCAGCATTTAGAAAACACACTGCAACGACCAACACAAAACATTAGAAAAACGCGCTGCAAATAGACCGCAACACAACGGAAGTGTTTCCAGAGGACACTTAAAAGTGATGCACACGTTCGGACACGCTTGTTGATGTTGTTTGTTGTGGATTTTGAGTCACAGTGGTGTTGGAAAATGAGATAAAAATCACGTGTTTTTGATTAATTTAACCTTGTGATCGTATGATTCAGATATAAGCCTATTGCAGTGATCTGCTGTTAAACTGTCGTTTGCCTTTTGCTTGTAATTAGCCTGCCAATTCTCATAAACTGATGAAATAATACACATGGTTTATTCGCTGTGAAACCATAGACTGTATATAGTGTGAAACATGCTATTAGCTGGCTATAGTTACTATCAGAACTCTTAATAGGGGACAACTAAGTTAAACTACCGGTGGGTTTTGCTGACATGGTTTTACACTATATACAGTCTATGGTTTTACAGTGAATTAACTGTGTGTATTATTTCATCAGGTTATGAGAATTTGCAGGCTAATTACAAGCAAAAGGCTAATGATAGTTTAACAGCAGATCACTGCAATAGGTTAATATCTGAATCATACGATCACAATGTTAAAATTAATCAAAAACACTTTTTTATCTCATTTTCCAACACCACTGAAACTCAAAATCCACGTCAACAACATAGATGTCAAGACGTATATGACGCGTTTGCCATCTGACGGTATGTCTGTGGGGCCGCCATCTTGGCACGGGCAAAACAGTGAGAGTGCAACAGAGTTATATGGGCAGACAGCATTGAAAAATCCAACTTCCTGTGCTGACGCCCACAGATACGATGGGTTTCTCCCTCTGATGGTAGTGGTCTGGCTTTAAATATGTACAGGACTTCTGACCGGGTTGTTTATTAAAAGTTGTTACCTTATTTAAAATACAATGCACCCGCTGTTTTGGAAGGAAATGTGGAATCTTTCACTATGTGTAATACTGACCGTCATCTGATTGTTAAAAGCCAGACTGGTCATTTTAAATGTTGCTGGCAGAAAGCACCTCCTGGCTTTAAGTATTTATTTTTTTACTCAGTGTTATTTTAATGTCATTAAATACAATACTTAAAATATACAACTAGGTGATATAAAATTTCTTGGCGTTAGTAAAGCATGCAGTTCTTATCGCCCACTCCAAAAATATATTTGCCTTAATTTTCTGCTGTCCCACAAACCAATGAATCAGTCATCAGAAGACTGGTATTTGACTTAAATGCATGAAAATTCTCTCGTTTTAACGATAAGCATTATTATATGCACTGCAGAGAGAGAGAGTCAGTGTGCACCGCGCTGTACAGACAGTGTGAGTATCAGTTTGATTTACACTTTTTAGACAACATAAAGATGATCAAAGAAGCCAGGAACATTCAGCTTTAACTTTGCTCTTTCTTTCTTTGTTTTGCCACTTTTTGTTGTACCATAAAGAAGAAAATCATGAGAAATTAGAAATCACGTGACTCGTCGGGACTTCTACCTGTTGAGACTTTAGTTTTCCTCATGTAGCTCTCTCTCTCTCTGCCTCCCATCTGATGATCCGCTCAGAAAATTTTACTGGAATCTGCTAGCTCTGCGGGTGTTTAAGTCAGAAATTCATCCCCTGCATGAGTAATTAAGCTGAGATCGGCCGTTGTGTCCTCACATGGCTAATATGCACTGCAAACTCGAAAATCATCAGTTGAGAAAGGGTGTGACGACTCCCAGTGTATGCCTGCATGTAGCCTAGATTAAAGGCCAGTTGCAAGATGAGAGGGACAGAAATTATCTATATAAATCTATTTTGAGAAACAAAAACTATCTAATTATAGATTCTAAATATTCAATTACACAATGTTCCCTGTACACATCATAGACATAATAGGATTTTTAATTTAAAGTTGATCAGACCCACAAAAAGTACCTCGATTTAACTCCAGTAAGTAATCAGTATGATGTTCAAGCTTTCAGCTTTATAACAAAACAAATTTCATGTAGATTGGTTCAGGGTTAAGCAAGGTAGGGCGGATTTTACAGGCGAAGTGGGCTTGTTTATATTGAGCGTTCACTAATCCCGCCAGCTCCAAGATGGTGGACCGGGCAGATGCAGAGCGGCTACGTTTAATAGCTGTGGACACATCATCTACGTATCCATATCTAAGGTAAACAACATCAATAAGCGTGTCCGAACGTGTGCATCACTTTTAAGTGTCCTCTGGAAACACTTCCGTTGTGTTTCGGTCTATTTGCAGCACGTTTTTCTAATGTGTTGTGTTCTTTGCAGCGCGTTTTTCTAATGTGTTGTGTTCTTTGTAGTGCATTTTTCTAATGTATTGTGTTGGTCTTTGCAGTGCGTTTTCTAAATGCTGCGCATGTGTTGTCAAATTGATGAAGATGTTTGTGTGCATCACTTTTAAGTGTCCTCTGGAAACACTTCCGTTGTGTTGTGGTCTATTTGCAGCGCGTTGTTCTAATGTGTAGTGTTGCAGTCTATTTGCAGTGCGTTTTTCTACTGTGTTGTGTTGCGGACTATTTGCAGCGCGTTTTTCTAATGTGTTGTGTTGCAGTCTATTTGCAGTGCGTTTTTCTAATGTATTGTGGTCTATTTGCATCGCGTTTTTCTAATGTGTTGTGGTCTTTGTCTTCTAAATGCTGTGCATGTGTTGTCAAATTGATGAGGATGTTTTCTTAATTTGCTTGTGTTTTGTCTTGTTGCATGTGTTTTCTTAAGTTGCAGTGCTGTGAGCTCTCAGGGCCACCGTACCTCTGACTTTTGTGTAATCATTGTCTCACATTTGAAATCTACAGCTCGACCAAGTCTATTCAGCTCAATATGGAGATAGCTTCAACAGAACTGTGATCAGGGGTTTCAGGTACTGCATGCTGCTACAGATCATTTTGCAGACATTAATGTTTCCTGTTTCACCTTTTCAAAATGTACTAATGTAATCCCAGTTTTGGTGTAGATGTCATTATTCGTAATCAAGGATAGTGAACAAGGAGTGCAATGTCAGTATATAAAAGATGTAGCACTCCACATGATTCTCTGCACTTCCCATCAAATGAAACAAAAAAACCTTTCCTGAATGTCTTGTTCTCTTTCCTGTCTCTTCATTCCTACTCATTCTAAAACCTATTCCTAACATATGTGCATAAAATGTACCAAAATACTTCTGTGAATACATGACCCATCAAACTGGAGTGCAACTTTCAAGCAAATAACTTTCTAAACACTTTTTCATTACAGTCAAGGGTCTGTTGTGGTTGATGCTGAGGTGATATTTAATGATGTCAGCTCACTACCAAATGCCAGCTCTGTGACTCAAACCTTGGTGACTGCTGCTTCCAGCTCTAATTTCTCCCTGAGTGTAAACACATCATCTATTGTTGCAACAGGTAAGACTTTAGCATGCTTGCTTGGCACAAGGTTCAGCAATTTGTGAGGGACGGGATCAAGATTTAGAATATCTATAGAAAGTTCTTTGGTTTGACTTGTGACTACACCGCCACCGTCTGAAGGATTATATCAACTTCACTTTACAGTTGTGTCTACACCGACTCAAGCCCCTGCAGCAATTGCAACGTCAGCATTAATCACATCATTGCCCGCAACTCTGATGTCAACACCATCCCAAGCAAGCTCAGCAACACTTGAGTCAAGCACAGCTCCTACATCACATATGCCATCCACCAGCACAAGTTCAGAAACATCAGCAACTACGTCCCAAGACAGCACAACCTCCCCAGGAGTTACCATGACATCCCCATCCATCGAAACAACCTCCGGTCAGCCAACGACATCCCTGGGAGTCAGTGCTACATCATCTGCATTTGGAACTACAACACTTGTGACCTCCACCCCAGGACAAACCACTGTTATGCTTGAGAAGTCATCTCCAACTCCAACAGCAACAACTTTAGAGTCTGTCAGGACAACAGTTACAACAGCGATTAGTTCCTCGTCGTCTGCAGCAACCCAAGCTTCAACTCTTCTCTCTACAAGCCAAGAGGCACAAACCACAAGCTTGCCTTCAGTCACTTCAACCTCGTCATCGCTTCCTACCAGTTCATCAACACTTGAGTCAAGCACAGCATCTACAACATCCCATATGACATCCACCAGCACAAATTCAGAAACATCTGTGACTTCGTCTCAAGGCAGAACAACCTCCCCAGGAGTTACCATGACATCCCCATCCATCGAAACAACCTCCGGTCAGCCAACGACATCCCTGGGAGACAGTGCTACATCAACTGCATTTGGAACTAAAACACCCGTGACCTCCACCCCAGGACAAACCACTGTTACGCTTGAGAAGTCATCTCCAACTCCAACAGCAACAACTATAGAGCCTGTCAGGACAACAGTTACAACAGCGATTAGTTCCTCGTCGTCTGCAGCAACCCAAGCTTCAACTCTTCTCTCTACAAGCCAAGAGGCACAAACCACAAGCTTGCCTTCAGTCACTTCAACCTCGTCATCGCTTCTTACCAGTTCATCAACACTTTTGTCAAGCACAGCACCTACAACATCCCATATGACATCCACCAGCACAAGTTCAGAAACATCTGTGACTTCGTCCCAAGGCAGAACAACCTCCCCAGGAGTTAGCACGACATCCCCATCCATCCAAACAACCTCCGGTCAGGCAACATCCCTGGGAGTCAGTGCTATATCAACTGCATTTGGAACTACAACACCCATGACCTCCACCCCAGGACAAACCACTGTTACGCTTGAGAAGTCATCTCCAACTCCAACAGCAACAACTTTAGAGTCTGTCAGGACAACAGTTACAACAGCGATTAGTTCCTCGTCGTCTGCAGCAACCCAAGCTTCAACTCTTCTCTCTACAAGCCAAGAGGCACAAACCACAAGCTTGCCTTCAGTCACTTCAACCTCATCACTGCTTCCTCCCAGTGCATCAACACTTTTGTCAAGCACAGCACCTACAACATCCCATATGACATCCACCAGCACAAGTTCAGAAACATCAGCAACTACGTCCCAAGACAGCACAACCTCCCCAGGAGTTACCATGACATCCCCATCCATCGAAACAACCTCCGGTCAGCCAACGTCATCCCTGGGAGTCAGTGCTATATCAACTGCATTTGGAACTACAACACCCGTGACCTCCACCCCAGGACAAACCACTGTTACGCTTGAGAAGTCATCTCCAACTCCAACAGCAACAACTATAGAGCCTGTCAGGACAACAGTTACAACAGCGATTAGTTCCTCGTCGTCTGCAGCAATCCAAGCTTCAACTCTTCTCTCTACAAGCCAAGAGGCACAAACCACAAGCTTGCCTTCAGTCACTTCAACCTCGTCATCGCTTCCTACCAGTTCATCAACACTTGAGTCAAGCACAGCACCTACAACATCCCATATGACATCCACCAGCACAAATTCAGAAACATCAGCAACTACGTCCCAAGGCAGAACAACCTCCCCAGGAGTTACCACGACATCCCCATCCATCGAAACAACCTCCGGTCAGGTAACATCCCTGGGAGTTAGTGCTACATCAACTGCATTTGGAACTACACCACTCGTGACCTCCACCCCAGGACAAACCACTGTTACGCTTGAGAAGTCATCTCCAATTCCAACAGCAACAACTTTAGAGTCTGTCAGGACAACAGTTACAACAGCGATTAGTTCCTCGTCGTCTGCAGCAACCCAAGCTTCAACTCTTCTCTCTACAAGCCAAGAGACACAAACCACAAGCTTGCCTTCAGTCACTTCAATCTCGTCACCGCTTCCTACCAGTGCATCAACACTCGACTCAAGCACAGCACCTGTGACATCACATATGCCATCCACCAGCACAAGTTCAGAAACATCAGCAACTACATCCCCATCCATTGAAACAACCTCCCCAAGAGTTACAACATCCCCATCTATTGAAACAACCTCCAGTCAGCCAACAACATCCCTGGGAGTCAGTGCTACATCAACTGCATTTGGAACTACAACACTCGTGACCTCCACCCCAGGACAAACCACTGTTACACTTGAGAAGTCATCGCCAACTCCAACAGCAACAACTGTACATTCTGTCAGGACAACAGTTACAACAGCGATTGGTTCCTCGTCGTCTGCAGCAACCCAAGCTTCAACTCTTCTCTCTACAAGCCAAGAGACACAAACCACAAGCTTGCCTTCAGTCACCTCACCCTCGTCACCGCTTCCTACCAGTGCATCAACACTCGAGTCAAGCACAGCACCTGTGACATCACATATGCAATCCACCAGCACAAGTTCAGAAACATCAGTGACTACATCCCCATCCATTGAAACAACCTCCCCAAGAGTTACGACATCCCCATCTATTGAAACAACCTCCGGTCAGCCAACGACATCCCTGGGAGTCAGTGCTACATCAACTGCATTTGGAACTACAACACTCATGACCTCCACCCCAGGACAAACCACTGTTACGCTTGAGAAGTCATCTCCAACTCCAACAGCTACAACTTTAGAGTCTGTCAGGACTACAGTTACAACAGCGATTAATTCATTTTCACAAGCCACAACCACAAGCTTGGTAACATCAACTTCCCTTCAAGATGGAACTTCGGCAACAACAACTGCATCGAAAACTACTACTACGGCTGCCCCGCCACCTGAACCAAAAATTGCCTTGGAATTCAAAGTGCAGCAGAACTTTACAGCAGAGCTTGCAAATACATCCTCACCAGAGTTCAAAGCATTGGCAGACAAAGTAACCACAGCAGTAAGTCATCGTAATCTTTTACTGTATTTGGCAAAGAAGAAATGCATTTCCTCTGGCTTTTGTCTAATTATCGTCTAACATTTGAATCCTACAGCTCGACCAAGTCTATTCAGCTCAATATGGAGATAGCTTCAACAGAACTGTGATCAGAGGTTTCAGGTACTGCATGCTGCTACAGATCATTTTGCAGACCTTAATGTTTCCTGTTTCACCTTTTCAAACTGTACTATGTAATCCCAGTTTTGGTGTAGATGTCATTATTTGTAATCAAGGATAGTGAACAAGGAGTGCAATGTCAGTATATAAAAGATGTAGCACTCCACATGATTCTCTGCACTTCCCATCAAATGACACAAAAAAAACCTTTCCTGAATGTCTTGTTCTCTTTCCTGTCTCTTCATTCCTACTCATTCTAAAACCTATTCCTAACATATGTGCATAAAATGTCCCAAAATACTTCTGTGAATACATGACCCATCAAACTGGAGTGCAACTTTCAAGCAAATAACTGTCTAAACACTTTTTCATTACAGTCAAGGGTCTGTTGTGGTTGATGCTGAGGTGATATTTAATGATGTCAGCTCACTACCAAATGCCAGCTCTGTGGCTCAAACCTTGGTGACTGCTGCTTCCAGCTCTAATTTCTCCCTGAGTGTAAACACATCATCTATTGTTGCAACAGGTAAGACTTTAGCATGCTTTCTTGGCACAAGGTTCAGCAATTTGTGAGGGACGGGATCAAAATTTGATATCTATAGAAAGTTCTTTGGTTTGACTTGTGACTACACCGCCACTGACTGAAGGATTATATCAACTTCACTTTACAGTTGTGTCTACACCGACTCAAGCCCCTGCAGCAATTGCAACGTCAACATTAATCATATCTTTGCCCTCAACTCTGATGGCAACACCATCCCAAGCAAGCTCAGCAACACTTGAGTCAAGCACAGCTCCTACATCACATATGCCATCCACCAGCACAAATTCAGAAACATCAGCAACTACGTCCCAAGGCAGAACAACCTCTCCAGGAGGAACCACGAAATCCCTGTCCATCAAAACAACCTCCGGTCAGCTAACGACATCCCTGGGAGTCAGTGCTACATCAACTGCATTTGGAAACACACTCCTGACCTCCACCCCAGGACAAACCACTGTTACGCTTGAGAAGTCATCTCCAACTCCAACAGCAACAACTTTAGAGTCTGTCAGGACAACAGTTACAACAGCAATTAGTTCCTCGTCGTCTGCAGCAACCCAAGCTTCAACTCTTCTCTCTACAAGCCAAGAGGCACAAACCACAAGCTTGCTTTCAGTCACTTCAGCCTCATCACCACTTCCTACCAGTGCATCAACACTTGAGTCAAACACAGCACCTACAACATCCCATATGACATCCACCAGCACAAGTTCAGAAACATCAGCAACTACATCCCAAGGCAGAACAACCTCCCCAGGAATTACCATGACATCCCCATCTATTGAAACAACCTCTGGTCAGCCAAGGACATCCCTGGGAGTCAGTGCTACATCAACTGCATTTGGAACCACAACACTCGTGACCTCCACCCCAGGACAAACCACTTTTACACTTGAGAAGTCATCTCCAACTCCAACAGCTACAACTTTAGATTCTGTCAGGACAACAGTTACAACAGCAATTAATTCCTCGTCATCTGCAGCAACCCAAGCTTCAACTCTTCTCTCTACAAGCCAAGAGACACAAACCACAAGCTTGCTTACATCAACTTCCCTTCAAGATGGAACTGCGACAGCAACAACAACTGCATTGGAAACTACTACTACGGCTGCCCCGCCACCTGAACCAAAAATTGCCTTGGAATTCAAAGTGCAGCAGAACTTTACAGCAGAGCTTGCAAATACATCCTCACCAGAGTTCAAAGCATTGGCAGACAAAGTAACCACAGCAGTAAGTCATCGTAATCTTTTACTGTATTTGGCAAAGAAGAAATTCATTTCCTCTGACTTTTGTGTAATCATTGTCTCACATGTGAATTCTACAGCTTGACCAAGTCTATTCAGCTCAATATGGAGATAGCTTCAACAGAACTGTGATAAGGGGTTTCAGGTACAGCATGCTGCTACAGATCATTTTGCAGACATTAATGTTTCCTGTTTCACCTTTTCAAACTGTACTAATTTAATTGCAATTTAGGTGTAGATATCATTATTCATAATCAAGAATAGTCAACAAAGAGTGCAATGTCAGTATATAAAAGATGTAGCACTCCACATGATTCTCTGCACTTCCCATCAAATGACACAAAAAAAACCTTTCCTGGATGTCTTGTTCTCTTTCCTGTCTCTTCATTCCTACTCATTCTAAAACCTATTCCTAACATATGTGCATAAAATGTCCCAAAATACTTCTGTAAATACATGACCCATCAAACTGGAGTGCAACTTTCAAACAAATAACTTTCTAAACACTTTTTCATTACAGTCAAGGGTCTGTTGTGGTTGATGCTGAGGTGATATTTAATGACGTCAGCTCACTACCAAATGCCAGCTCTGTGGCTCAAACCTTGGTGACTGCTGCTTCCAGCTCTAATTTCTCCCTGAGTGTAAACACATCATCTATTGTTGCAACAGGTAAGACTTTAGCATGCTTTCTTGGCACAAGGTTCAGCAATTTGTGAGGGACGGGATCAAAATTTGATATCTATAGAAAGTTCTTTGGTTTGACTTGTGACTACACCGCCACTGACTGAAGGATTATATCAACTTCACTTTACAGTTGTGTCTACACCGACTCAAGCCCCTGCAGCAATTGCAACGTCAACATTAATCACATCTTTGCCCTCAACTCTGATGGCAACACCATCCCAAGCAAGCTCAGCAACACTTGAGTCAAGCACAGCTCCTACATCACATATGCCATCTACCAGAACAAGTTTAGAAACATCAGCAACTACGTCCCAAGGCAGCACAACCTCTCCAGGAGGTACCACGAAATCCCTGTCCATCAAAACAACCTCCGGTCAGCTAACGACATCCCTGGGAGTCAGTGCTACATCAACTGCATTTGGAAACACACTCCTGACCTCCACCCCAGGACAAACCACTGTTACGCTTGAGAAGTCATCTCCAACTCCAACAGCAACAACTTTAGAGTCTGTCAGACAACAGTTACAACAGCAATTAGTTCCTCGTCTGCCTGCAGCAACTCCAAGCTTCAACTCTTCTCTACAAGCCAAGAGGCACAAACCAAGCTTGCTTCTTCAGTCACTTCAACCTCATCACTACTCCTACCAGTGCATCAACACTTGAGTCAAACACAGCACCTACAACATCCCATATGACATCCACCAGCACAAGTCTAGAACATCAGCAACTACATCCCAAGGCAGAACAACCTCCCCAGGAATTACCATGACATCCCCATCTATTGAAACAACCTCTGGTCAGCCAAGGACATCCCTGGGAGTCAGTGCTACATCAACTGCTTTTGGAACTACAACACTCGTGACCTCCACCCCAGGACAAACCACTTTTACACTTGAGAAGTCATCTCCAACTCCAACAGCTACAACTTTAGATTCTGTCAGGACAACAGTTACAACAGCAATTAATTCCTCGTCATCTGCAGCAACCCAAGCTTCAACTCTTCTCTCTACAAGCCAAGAGGCACAAACCACAAGCTTGCTTACATCAACTTCCCTTCAAGATGGAACTGCGACAGCAACAACAACTGCATTGGAAACTACTACTACGGCTGCCCCGCCACCTGAACCAAAAATTGCCTTGGAATTCAAAGTGCAGCAGAACTTTACAGCAGAGCTTGCAAATACATCCTCACCAGAGTTCAAAGCATTGGCAGACAAAGTAACCACAGCAGTAAGTCATCGTAATCTTTTACTGTATTTGGCAAAGAAGAAATTCATTTCCTCTGACTTTTGTGTAATCATTGTCTCACATGTGAATTCTACAGCTTGACCAAGTCTATTCAGCTCAATATGGAGATAGCTTCAACAGAACTGTGATAAGGGGTTTCAGGTACAGCATGCTGCTACAGATCATTTTGCAGACATTAATGTTTCCTGTTTCACCTTTTCAAACTGTACTAATTTAATTGCAATTTAGGTGTAGATATCATTATTCATAATCAAGAATAGTCAACAAAGAGTGCAATGTCAGTATATAAAAGATGTAGCACTCCACATGATTCTCTGCACTTCCCATCAAATGACACAAAAAAAACCTTTCCTGGATGTCTTGTTCTCTTTCCTGTCTCTTCATTCCTACTCATTCTAAAACCTATTCCTAACATATGTGCATAAAATGTCCCAAAATACTTCTGTAAATACATGACCCATCAAACTGGAGTGCAACTTTCAAACAAATAACTTTCTAAACACTTTTCATTACAGTCAAGGGTCTGTTGTGGTTGATGCTGAGGTGATATTTAATGACGTCAGCTCACTACCAAATGCCAGCTCTGTGGCTCAAACCTTGGTGACTGCTGCTTCCAGCTCTAATTTCTCCCTGAGTGTAAACACATCATCTATTGTTGCAACAGGTAAGACTTTAGCATGCTTTCTTGGCACAAGGTTCAGCAATTTGTGAGGGTCGTGATCATAATTTGATATCTATAGAAAGTTCTTTGGTTTGACTTGTGACTACACCGCCACTGACTGAAGGATTATATCAACTTCACTTTACAGTTGTGTCTACACCGACTCAAGCCCCTGCAGCAATTGCAACGTCAACATTAATCACATCTTTGCCCTCAACTCTGATGGCAACACCATCCCAAGCAAGCTCAGCAACACTTGAGTCAAGCACAGCTCCTACATCACATATGCCATCTACCAGAACAAGTTTAGAAACATCAGCAACTACGTCCCAAGGCAGCACAACCTCTCCAGGAGGTACCACGAAATCCCTGTCCATCAAAACAACCTCCGGTCAGCTAACGACATCCCTGGGAGTCAGTGCTACATCAACTGCATTTGGAAACACACTCCTGACCTCCACCCCAGGACAAACCACTGTTACGCTTGAGAAGTCATCTCCAACTCCAACAGCAACAACTTTAGAGTCTGTCAGGACAACAGTTACAACAGCAATTAGTTCCTCGTCGTCTGCAGCAACCCAAGCTTCAACTCTTCTCTCTACAAGCCAAGAGGCACAAACCACAAGCTTGCTTTCAGTCACTTCAACCTCATCACCACTTCCTACCAGTGCATCAACACTTGAGTCAAACACAGCACCTACAACATCCCATATGACATCCACCAGCACAAGTTCAGAAACATCAGCAACTACATCCCAAGGCAGAACAACCTCCCCAGGAATTACCATGACATCCCCATCTATTGAAACAACCTCTGGTCAGCCAAGGACATCCCTGGGAGTCAGTGCTACATCAACTGCTTTTGGAACTACAACACTCGTGACCTCCACCCCAGGACAAACCACTTTTACACTTGAGAAGTCATCTCCAACTCCAACAGCTACAACTTTAGATTCTGTCAGGACAACAGTTACAACAGCAATTAATTCCTCGTCATCTGCAGCAACCCAAGCTTCAACTCTTCTCTCTACAAGCCAAGAGGCACAAACCACAAGCTTGCTTACATCAACTTCCCTTCAAGATGGAACTGCGACAGCAACAACAACTGCATTGAAACTACTACTACGGCTGCCCCGCCACCTGAACCAAAAATTGCCTTGGAATTCAAAGTGCAGCAGAACTTTACAGCAGAGCTTGCAAATACATCCTCACCAGAGTTCAAAGCATTGGCAGACAAAGTAACCACAGCAGTAAGTCATCGTAATCTTTTACTGTATTTGGCAAAGAAGAAATTCATTTCCTCTGACTTTTGTGTAATCATTGTCTCACATGTGAATTCTACAGCTTGACCAAGTCTATTCAGCTCAATATGGAGATAGCTTCAACAGAACTGTGATAAGGGGTTTCAGGTACAGCATGCTGCTACAGATCATTTTGCAGACATTAATGTTTCCTGTTTCACCTTTTCAAACTGTACTAATTTAATTGCAATTTAGGTGTAGATATCATTATTCATAATCAAGAATAGTCAACAAAGAGTGCAATGTCAGTATATAAAAGATGTAGCACTCCACATGATTCTCTGCACTTCCCATCAAATGACACAAAAAAAACCTTTCCTGGATGTCTTGTTCTCTTTCCTGTCTCTTCATTCCTACTCATTCTAAAACCTATTCCTAACATATGTGCATAAAATGTCCCAAAATACTTCTGTAAATACATGACCCATCAAACTGGAGTGCAACTTTCAAACAAATAACTTTCTAAACACTTTTTCATTACAGTCAAGGGTCTGTTGTGGTTGATGCTGAGGTGATATTTAATGACGTCAGCTCACTACCAAATGCCAGCTCTGTGGCTCAAACCTTGGTGACTGCTGCTTCCAGCTCTAATTTCTCCCTGAGTGTAAACACATCATCTATTGTTGCAACAGGTAAGACTTTAGCATGCTTTCTTGGCACAAGGTTCAGCAATTTGTGAGGGACGGGATCAAAATTTGATATCTATAGAAAGTTCTTTGGTTTGACTTGTGACTACACCGCCACTGACTGAAGGATTATATCAACTTCACTTTACAGTTGTGTCTACACCGACTCAAGCCCCTGCAGCAATTGCAACGTCAACATTAATCACATCTTTGCCCTCAACTCTGATGGCAACACCATCCCAAGCAAGCTCAGCAACACTTGAGTCAAGCACAGCTCCTACATCACATATGCCATCTACCAGAACAAGTTTAGAAACATCAGCAACTACGTCCCAAGGCAGCACAACCTCTCCAGGAGGTACCACGAAATCCCTGTCCATCAAAACAACCTCCGGTCAGCTAACGACATCCCTGGGAGTCAGTGCTACATCAACTGCATTTGGAAACACACTCCTGACCTCCACCCCAGGACAAACCACTGTTACGCTTGAGAAGTCATCTCCAACTCCAACAGCAACAACTTTAGAGTCTGTCAGGACAACAGTTACAACAGCAATTAGTTCCTCGTCGTCTGCAGCAACCCAAGCTTCAACTCTTCTCTCTACAAGCCAAGAGGCACAAACCACAAGCTTGCTTTCAGTCACTTCAACCTCATCACCACTTCCTACCAGTGCATCAACACTTGAGTCAAACACAGCACCTACAACATCCCATATGACATCCACCAGCACAAGTTCAGAAACATCAGCAACTACATCCCAAGGCAGAACAACCTCCCCAGGAATTACCATGACATCCCCATCTATTGAAACAACCTCTGGTCAGCCAAGGACATCCCTGGGAGTCAGTGCTACATCAACTGCTTTTGGAACCACAACACTCGTGACCTCCACCCCAGGACAAACCACTTTTACACTTGAGAAGTCATCTCCAACTCCAACAGCTACAACTTTAGATTCTGTCAGGACAACAGTTACAACAGCAATTAATTCCTCGTCATCTGCAGCAACCCAAGCTTCAACTCTTCTCTCTACAAGCCAAGAGGCACAAACCACAAGCTTGCTTACATCAACTTCCCTTCAAGATGGAACTGCGACAGCAACAACAACTGCATTGGAAACTACTACTACGGCTGCCCCGCCACCTGAACCAAAAATTGCCTTGGAATTCAAAGTGCAGCAGAACTTTACAGCAGAGCTTGCAAATACATCCTCACCAGAGTTCAAAGCATTGGCAGACAAAGTAACCACAGCAGTAAGTCATCGTAATCTTTTACTGTATTTGGCAAAGAAGAAATTCATTTCCTCTGACTTTTGTGTAATCATTGTCTCACATGTGAATTCTACAGCTTGACCAAGTCTATTCAGCTCAATATGGAGATAGCTTCAACAGAACTGTGATAAGGGGTTTCAGGTACAGCATGCTGCTACAGATCATTTTGCAGACATTAATGTTTCCTGTTTCACCTTTTCAAACTGTACTAATTTAATTGCAATTTAGGTGTAGATATCATTATTCATAATCAAGAATAGTCAACAAAGAGTGCAATGTCAGTATATAAAAGATGTAGCACTCCACATGATTCTCTGCACTTCCCATCAAATGACACAAAAAAAACCTTTCCTGGATGTCTTGTTCTCTTTCCTGTCTCTTCATTCCTACTCATTCTAAAACCTATTCCTAACATATGTGCATAAAATGTCCCAAAATACTTCTGTAAATACATGACCCATCAAACTGGAGTGCAACTTTCAAACAAATAACTTTCTAAACACTTTTTCATTACAGTCAAGGGTCTGTTGTGGTTGATGCTGAGGTGATATTTAATGACGTCAGCTCACTACCAAATGCCAGCTCTGTGGCTCAGACCTTGGTGACTGCTGCTTCCAGCTCTAATTTCTCCCTGAGTGTAAACACATCATCTATTGTTGCAACAGGTAAGACTTTAGCATGCTTCCTTGGCACAAGGTTCAGCAATTTGTGAGGGACAGAATCAAAATTTAGAATATCTATAGAAAGTTCTTTGTTTGTCTTGTGACTACACTGCCAGTGACTGAAGGATTGTATCAACTTCACTTTACAGTTGTGTCTACACCGACTCAAGCCCCTGCAGCAATTGCAACGTCAACATTAATCACCTCGTTGCCCTCAACTCTGATGTCAACACCATCCCAAACAAGCTCAGCAATGCTTGAGTCAAGCACAGCTCCTACATCACATATGCCATTTACCAGAACAAGTTCAGAAACATCAGCAACTACATCCCAAGGCAGCACAACCTCTCCAGGAGTTACCATGACATCCCCATCCATCAAAACAACCTCCGGTCAGCTAACGACATCCCTGGGAGTCAGTGCTACATCAACTGCATTTGGAAACACACTCCTGACCTCCACCCCAGGACAAACCACTGTTACGCTTGAGAAGTCATCTCCAACTCCAACAGCAACAACTTTAGAGTCTGACAGGACAACAGTTACAACAGCAATTAGTTCCTCGTCGTCTGCAGCAACCCAAGCTTCAACTCGTCTCTCTACAAGCCAAGAGACACAAACCACAAGCTTGCCTTCAGTCACTTCAACCTTGTCACCGCCTCCTACCAGTGCATCAACACTTGAGTCAAACACAGCACCTACAACATCCCATATGACATCCACCAGCACAAGTTCAGAAACATCAGCAACTACATCCCAAGGCAGAACAACCTCCCCAGGAATTACCATGACATCCCCATCCATTGAAACAACCTCTGGTCAGCCAACGACATCCCTGGGAGTCAGTGCTACATCAACTGCTTTTGGAACTACAACACTTGTGACCTCCACCCCAGGACAAACCACTGTTACGCTTGAGAAGTCATCTCCAACTCCAACAGCTACAACTTTAGAGTCTGTCAGGACAACAGTTACAACAGCGATTAGTTCCTCGTCATCTGCAGCAACCCAAGCTTCAACTCTTCTCTCTACGAGCCAAGAGACACAAACCACAAGCTTGCTAACATCAACTTCCCTTCAAGATGGCACTTTGGCAGCCACAACAACTGCATTGGAAACTACTACTACGGCTGCCCCGCCACCTGAACCAAAAATTGCCTTGGAATTCAAAGTGCAGCAGAACTTTACAGCAGAGCTTGCAAATAAATCCTCACCAGAGTTCAAAGCATTGGCCGACAAAGTAACCACAGCTGTAAGTCATCGTAATCTTTTACTGTATTTGGCAAAGAAGAAATGGATTTCCTCTGACTTTTGTGTAATCATTGTCTCACATGTGAATTCTACAGCTTGACCAAGTCTATTCAGCTCAATATGGAGATAGCTTCAACAGAACTGTGATCAGGGATTTCAGGTACTGCATGCTGCTACAGATCATTTTGCAGACATTAATGTTTCCTGTTTCACCTTTTCAAACTGTACTAATGTAATCCCAGTTTTGGTGTAGATGTCATTATTCGTAATCAAGAATAGTCAACAAAGAGTGCAATGTCAGTCTATAAAAGATGTAGCACTCCACATGATTCTCTGCTCTTCCCATCAAATGAAACAAAAAACCTTTCTTGAATGTCTTGTTCTCTGAGGTACAGCATGCTGCTACAGATCATTTTACAACCCTTAATGTTCCCTGTTTCACCTTCTGAAACTGTCCTAATGTAATCACAATTTATGGGAGGACTACTATATTCTTTTCCCTGATTGTTTATCAGGAGTTGTTCTTTCTCTTCATAAATATCTGCATTTTATCAAACATACACCTTTCTTGCCTTTCTATTTAATTCTGTATAATGTTTTTCTTTTTTTTCATTAATTTCCTATCATCTGTTTCTAATTGTTCCCTTTAAATCCTGAAAAAATGCTTAAAATTATTTTCACAAAACTAAGTCATGTTAGACGTAACTTTCTTAATAAATCTGAAAATATTTAATTACAGTGAAGGATCCGTTGTTGTGGATGCTGACCTGATATTTAATGATGCCACCTTACTACCAAATGCTGTGTCTGTGGCCCAAACTTTGGTGACTGCTGCATCCAACTCTAATTTCTCCCTGAATATAAACACATCATCTATTGTAGCAACAGGTAAGATTTTAACACCATTACCAGTCAAAAAATTTCATTTTTATAAACAAACTTAATGGGGTAAAGAATGTTGTGTGGAAAATATAGATCATTATTAATTATATCACAAGGATTGAAAATTAAAATGTCAACTTTACAGCTACATCATCTTACACACCTGACCAAGTTCCATTTTCAACATCTATCACATCACTTTCTCAACTTTTGACATCATCACATCTCAAAGAAAGCAATCCGCTTGGATCAAGTTTGGAACATTTCCCTAAAAGTTTTTCCATGATTTACATAAAACAACATTTCCAAGAGATTCCCATCTCACCTGTAGATCAACTCTACCTCTACTCACTTCTTACTACCCACCACCCGAGAAGAGTTGGCATTAACTAACAACTTCTTTACAAGATTGATTGATTTCCACATCACATGGAACAAGCTCCTGATCCAGCTTGGAAATTTGCCAAGACTTAAGACATGTACAAATCCATATGTAAACTCATCACAAGGCAGTGCGACTGAGGAAATCCCAGCAGGTCCACATTACTTCTGGGTAAGATTATGCCTCATCACAGCTTACAACTTAACCATCTGGTAACATCACTAGAGTGAAGCCATCTTCTAAACCAGCAGAAGCGAAAGATTCAGTTATTGCAGCTACCACCAATGTCTGAAATTCTTCCTGATAATGACAATTCATCCAAAACATTTTTTTAAACATTAAAACTCTACCACCAACTATCCTTTTGTCTCTTGAAAAAAAAATTTCAAATTACTTCAAGTCAAGTACCTCTGAGTACAAGTTTTACTCTCAACCAATTTGACTTCATCACCACTTGTGTCAATTGCTACTCCACTGAAACCAAGTTTTGCAACAGCAATACCATATATGTCACTCATCAACACAAGTTTAGAAATGGCAACAACAGAACCTCATCACAAGGCAGTACAATGCTTGCGGTTGTAACTGCAACATTTCCATTCCTCACCGTCACTGATGTTATAAAAGCTTGTGAATATTACATCAACCGTGGATCAGACCTTTTCACAACTTCTCCAATATCCATCTCTGCAAATTGGGCAAATATTCAACCTGTCCGTACAAGTACTATGAACAGGTCTAAGCAAGGCAGTACAACAAACATTTACTACCAGTCGATGTGACTATATCACCACTAGCTATAATTTTTCCACCACTTGATCCAAATCAAGTATCTGCAACATCAAATCTTCACTTATCAGCACAAAGTTGCAAAAACTAACCTCATCCACATCAGAAGGATATTCAACACCCATAAGGGAGACCATGCTGTTCAACACTAGTCCCACTGCAACTCAGTGATACATCAACTCCAAACCCCCTTCAGTCTTGGTGTTTTCATCATTGAACAACATGGCTCCAACACTTGCTATGTTGTGGACTTCCTGTTGACATAAAGTCAGATGAAAAGAGTTGCTGAATGATCATCCAGGCTTTATTACAAGTGTACATCAATGGAGGAGGCAGAAACTCCAAGGACACCTGAAGATGAAGATAACAGGAGGAACAATCAGACATTTAAGAGATTCTGTCAATGACAGTGTGTACTATCTCATGATGAACTCTGTGATCCCTTTGTTTGGGCACTACACACCCACACACACATTTTCAACACAAAAAAATTCTTGCAAAAACATTGTACAAACATCTCCTTCAACCATACTTTTCAATTTCCCACACACACTGTTCTTTGGGAAAGTATGGGGCAAAGCTATGTGTAATTCCCCTTCCCTTCTCTGCTCAGAGTAAAAATATCACCAGTTTAGATATTAGGCAGATCATCTTCTTTCTCCTCTCTTAGCCTATGAGGGGGATTGACCTCTAACACCACATAGGAACCAGCAAGGCTTTCTTCTTATTGGGATAACATTATAGAGGTGATTTTTTTTTTCAAAGGGCTAAAACAGGAAACAAGTAAGGCTTTATCATCATGGGGAATTATTTTGGTAAGCCTACCCACCAGGAAATTCAAATTGATAACATCTTTCTGCAAGGAAACATGGCTTACTTAGAAACTTGTACACATATTTTCAAACCACCCAAATCACATAATAAAGGTCTTCAAGAGAGAAATATATCACTGTCTTTCTTTTTTTCTGAGAATTGTATAAAACAATAGTCCATTTCTGGTTCCAGTTAAAGCAGCTGGACAATATCCATGGTGAGTATATTTTCCCTCTCGGCATTATTCTTTGGCATTTCAGGTTGTTTATGTGGCAGAAGGGGTGTACAGAGAGGGTCCAAATATTTAATTTAGTTTGCATCACCATTAGTTCCAACTTTAGAGTCAGCTGACACAGCTACTAGCCAGTAGGAAATAAAAAAAGTCAATTATAGTGATTCAAACCTGCCTCTGCTGCACGTTATGGTTGACTGAAACAAGCTAGTCACCAGTCAGTCCTATACAAGTTAAACAAAAAAAGTTAGATTCAAGTCCAGTTCCATCAGGATTATATAAGCCATCCATTAGAACAAATTTAACAGAAACTTCATCACGGATTAGCATGACTTTTCTTCCAGCAAGTGCTACAGCTCTACCTGTCAGTAAGTCTCTAACACCATTTATTTCCACAGGTCCTTTATCCGTTATCTCAACTGTTGGAACATCAGTAGCATCAACTACAGCAACAACTACTGTCTTGGAAATGACAACAACAGCTGCAACAGAAACACAAGGAAGAGTCAATTTAGAATTTAAAATGCTTCAAAATTTTACTGCAGAGCTCAGAAATCAATCCTCAACAGAGTTTGGGACTTTGTCAAAAGAAGTAACAACAGCGGTAAGTTAAGAATAATTTTCTTATTATTATGTTATCTAACACTGCATTGATCTATAGAAACTCTTAAGGAAAAAATATACTTCCTTTTAACATGCAGTGCATGACTGTCAAACACAAGGGCTAGATCAATAACAGCCTAAAGATATGAAGGCACCTTATTGTTAGCATTCTTTTTGCATACTTTTACAGTGTTACGTTTAATTAATTTATCTGAATTCTTTTTTTTCCAGCTTGACAGTGTCTACACAGGCACACATAGTGAAGGCTTCATTCGATCTGTTGTCAACTCTTTCAGGTATACAATTTAACTCTTATAACACTTTTTAACTTTATTGACTTAAAAATAATTTGAAATACTGCCAGCTAGTTGGACTTTGGATTGAATTATTACAGTCTTAAAAACAGTTTATATATAAAAACACTAATAAATTCCTTCTGAATATTTCTAAGACTTTATTAGAGATAAAGGTATTTTGTCAAGTGGTTGCCTAACAAAGGTAAAGTAAGGTATGTATCCTTGCTGAGCTACTATGACAAAAAAACTGGGTCTGAAAAGATAAAAGATCTGGAAGATACTCCATTATTTGGGTAACTCAGATTGATAAACTAAATAATTTCTTTTTAAGAACAAATTTACCAATGGGAATATTGGCTTGTCCTAGTACTACTATGTCTATAGAGTATAAAGATGAAAAAAGTTCTGAAATCAGTACTTGATAGCCTGAGATTTTCCATGAAGAAGGTCAGTTCAGCCAAAGGATTCGAATACTTTAAACCCCAGAATGCACTGAGCTAGTTGCCTTTCGAGGCCACTCCCAGGCTGTTTCCTATTGGATAAGCATGGTCAGTGCTGCAGGTGGGTGGCTGAATGTAAACACAAGCAGGTGTCCATGTGCTGACCTGTCAAAGAGAGAAAAGGTGCCTAGACCACCCATGTTTGTATAACCAGAGGCCTGGGACTAATATAGATCTAATATAGGCCAAATAAAAACGACAAGCCACTGATCTCATTAATTTCCCTTAATATGTGTTTTATGATTCTGAAGCTTATTTAAAACGAACAAACTAAAGCATTTATTCTGTCACTGCTGTCATACAGACCACAGCTCAAACATGATTCATATCAGAAGAGTACTGTCCTGCAGTGCTGCTACTGATCCTAACCTACAGTTTGGATATTATATTTATTTAGTTATTTGAAATATGTGTAGGAACACAATATTCTTAGTAGTGAAGTGCATGACAAACTGTGAATATGAGCCAATTTTCTGTTAAATATTTGTGGTGTTGCAGTAATAGATATAGCGGAGGGAAAAAATGGCAATAACAATATTTTCTCTTACAGTGAAGGTTCTGTGGTGGTAAATGCAGATCTGATATTTAAAAATGCCAGCTCATTGCCAGAAACAAGCACTGTAGTCCAGGCTCTAGTGGAGGCAGTATCCAACAGTTCCAACTTCACTCTGCCAGTGGTTGTAGAAAGTATTGTTGTGAAAAGTAAGTATCACTTTCACATTACTCGCAGATGCCGTGAATTCCCTACCAATGGTTGTACTCAATGTGTAGTTTTTTATGTTTTCTGTTTGTTACAGGCACAACTACACCAACAACTCTGTCCACTACATCTCTGAGTTTAACATCTACCCCCAGTAATACAGTGGCTTCAACTACTGCTCTTTCCACCACTGCAGGCCCCACAACAGCAGCCCCCACTGCTGCAGTCCAAACAACAGCAGCCCCCACCACTGCAGCCCCAACAACAGCAGCCCCCACAACAGCAGCCCCCACCACTGCAGCCCCAACAACAGCAGCCCCCACAACAGCAGCCCCCACCACTGCAGCCCCAACAACAGCAGCCCCCACAACAGCAGCCCCCACCACTGCAGCCCCCACCACTGCAGCCCCCACAACAGCGGGCCCCACCACTGTAGCCCCGACAACAGCAGCCCCCACCACTGCAGTACCAACAACAGCAGCCCCAACAACAGCAGCCCCCACAACAGCAGCCCCCACAACAGTGGGCCCCACCACTGTAGCCCCAACAATAGCAGCCCCAACCACTGCAGCCCCAACAACAACAGCCTCCACAACAGCAGCCCCCACAACAGTGGGCCCCACCACTGTAGCCCCAATAACAGCAGCCCCAACTACTGCAGCCCCCACCAATGCAGCCCCTACAACAGATCTTACTACAATTACTACAGCCGCAGAAACCACCACTACTGCTTCAACACAGGCTCCTTCATCCAGTGAAGGAACACTTGGCCTTCAGTTTAGTCTCAACCAAACATTTACATCGGATCTCTCAAATTCTTCATCCACAGCATACAAGACTCTGTCTTCAACAGTGGTCTCTCAGGTAAAAGAATGGCCTTGATTTTTGTCACTGCATCACTTTCGATTAAAGACTTTTTTATGACTTTGCAAGGACTTTAAGGGACAGAGGAAAGAACAAAGCTCAATGAGCACTCCATCCCAGGCAGATTTATCCCCATACTAATGACCTATTAATAAGTTACACAAACCACCCCAGCATTGCTATCTTCAACAGACCCAGGCTCTGTGCATGCAAGCTACTTTTAGTGACAACACCAATTCTACCAACAATTTACAGTTCCTCTTTTGACCTCCTTAACCAACCATCTGGGGGTAAGAAGGGGTTAATTTGTAGTGAGCAAAGATATTTATAACTAATTTTAACTAATATCACTTGTGTTTTTCAAAAAACAAAGAACTATTCTGACTTTATAACTGTTATTACAGTTAACTTTTTTTAGTTAAACATTTGTGTACCAAGTACAACATACACAAACAACTGACAGACGGTTTTCCCCCATAAAACCAAATGATCTGTTTTTTTTTGTTTGTTTGTTTTTTTGCTTAAGCCAGAATAAAAGCAAGCTGATGTTTTACATAAAGATTAAGAATATGCACGGACATAAGTCATATCAGACATAGGTTAAGAATGTAAAGTACAACATGGTCTGTGGCTAACTTCTGTTCATAACATCGATCAGACTGAATGAAACCACATCAAACAGAGCAGGCAGGTATATGTCTATGAAAGTAGTGATGGATCAGGAGACTGTCTGACTGATTTTGTTAAAACGGTGCACCTTTTGGCTCTTGCAAGCTTCCTGCAGTTTTCAATGCCTGCTAATGCCCGCGGCTGAGGCTAGTGGCTGCTGCCGCTTCGTTTTAACGTCGTTAGGATGATGACTCTTAAGTGACTTATAAGATCCGTCGAGGACTTCTTTCTACTTTTTGCAACCTTTGCAGTGCAAATTCTACACACACGGTTGTGTTATCCTCCCCATAAATACTGAATAACGCTACCGTGTTGTTAGCATTTTAGCACAGGGGCTGTTACTTTCTCTTCTCCTTTGGTGCTTTAATAGCAGGACGTATACTGTGGCGCCACCTGCTGTTTCAGAATGTGTAGTCTCGTGAGAAAGAAAACAAGTGCCAGCACTGCCGTGCTGACAAAAATATAAATGTTATTGGGGCTCGTCGTAATGATATCGGACTGATAAGAATGACTTAATAATTTCCTGTTATCGGCCCAATAACTATCGGCCCAATAGTTATCGTGCACCCCTAGCCGATACAACAGAAAACTTTTGCGTATACTCCTGAATTCATCTCCCTGTGGACAGGGCCTCAATGTATGCCCCAACACATCAATGGAGTTATCAAGTGGGCACCTCCCTTCACCAGTAATGCCCATGAGACCTTCAGATGTGCAACAATGTGCTCTGGTGCCCAACCCATTCTCTATGCTAGTTCTCATTAGGGATGCAACAATTGTGGATTTTAAGATCATGATTACAGTCAGAAAAATAATCTCAATTTCACAATTATTTCAGTCCTTTTTGCATTTCAGACATATAATGTATAAAATCATATGAGCCTTCTTCAGAACTCTAAATGTGATTTATTGCTGCCTTTTTGAAACTGAACAAATAACAACAAATAATCCAGGGCAAGATAATTAAAACAACAAAAAGTCTTTCTCTCTGTTTCTGTTGTTCATAAAAAAGTCTAGAAGTGTTTTTTTGCCTCTAGTATTTTATGAATATAAGACTTGAATTAACTTAATTGGATCCTAAGGTAAAAACAAACAAACAAAAAACATATTTTCCCTTTAATAGTAAATATTATCTTAAATTAGGGATGATAAAATCCAAACATTATTGAGTTGCTCTAGATGTTAGTGTTTACTAACCTACCCTAACACTAAATCTAACCTTTAGTGATTATTACCTGACAATGTTCAAAGTTTACTTCACACACAAAGGAGGAAGAAAGGAAAGTGTTAATGGTCTCATGCTCTGCAGAGGAATGAGAAGTCTTCCATTTACTACGAGATGCTATACTATTGTTTCTTTACATAATACTAAACGCCAAACTTTAACCACTAGACTGATTGCGAACGATAGGTTTATATTCATTTCCTGACCAGCACAGTGTTTCATTCAGTAGCTTCTCACTAACATAATATCCTTCGCTTACTGTATAGTGGCATGTAGTGCTGGATTGCATTATGACACAACTCTAGCCATAACTTCTTTCCATCTGGGTTTGCAAGCAGAGGCTCTGTCATCTAGAATTGACCCTTGGTCTTAAATGATGTGTAAGAGAAGCTTATGCTTTCAGTAGTTTCCTCTGTCGATGTAAATATTCACCACTTGGTCCCTTGGCCATAGTAAAACTAATGCAGCATAAGAAGCTATGCTGCTAACAGGTAGCCAGGCTGCTAAAGCACCAGAGCTGGTGACACGAATCAAACTGACTTCCTAGAAAAAAGAAATAAAAGGAGTAAAAGGTTACTAAGAGGTAAAAGACCCCCCCCCCCCCAACACACACACACACTTACTTGAAATGCCTAAAATTCGTAGTTCAATTGAATATTTATAAAACTACAAATCCATTAGTTAACTTGCAAACAAACTGCTCTCTGGCAAAGTTGGGCGTAGGACAGAAGAGCCGTCATCTCCATTCACACAGCCTCTTTTGAAAGGTCGGCTGTTAGCCCTCAGCCAATTGACAGCTGAGACACCGTTAGAGAACAGAGAGAGACGCACACACAGCAGAAGGAGAAAAGCACCAATCCTTGTAGGCAATGATAGTAATTCACAATCAGCGTTCCAGTGAATAAATTGGGACTCAGGCCCACACCTCAGAAATAGAAATGTTTGATCCTAAAACTCAGCCCAAGACCCCGCACACACAAAAATGGTGTCAGCGCCTTTGATGTGATGGACATTGCTGTCAAAATCTTGGCGCAATAAGGACCAATGCAGGAGGCACTGAGTGTTACTGTGTATGCTTGACAGAAACATAAAAGAATTTAGATCAGAGTACATCTGAGCTGGTCTGGAGAAGTGTTGCAGGATCAAAGAAAAGTTTAGAGGCATGAATCTCAGTTTGGGTGCAAGAGGTCCACGGTTCAGATCCCGGACCAGCCCCCAATTTATGTTACTCCCAGCCCAGGGGATGCTAAACATGACATAAAGTTTGACCACTTCCTCCTTATTGAAAAAGGACAGAAAACCAAATTTACAGTTCCTTTTTTCCCCCCCAAAAAAACAATGAAACATTACCCTACATACATGACTGTAGGACTTACAGTCATTACCTGAAGAAGTTTTAACCTGTTTTTTCATTTTCTCTCAGTCAGAAAAGGCCTATTACACAAAAAGGAAAAAAAAATGTATATTAAGTCAAATCTTCTTTGCATGTTAAAAGTAGGGGGATTTTTTATCTAGTAGTATGTGAAACAACTGACCACTTAAGTACCTGGTCATTTTTTTATGCAATGAGGACAAAGAAGTTAATTTAAATAATGAGGACTTTAAAATTTGGGATTTTGTTCATGAACATGAGAAGGTAAATTCTACTTGCAATACTGCTGCTTATGATCATCATTAAACACAAACAACTTCCTTGTCTTTTAGGTCAACACAGTCTGCCAGAAAATCTATTCATCAACTTTCAGTCGCTCCATTGTTAACACGTTCACGTAAGAAAAAAAATCTATATTGTGTTATTCTTTATTCCTTTTGATTCTTTGTATTGATTCACTTCCTGTTTTAGACTGTGCCTTGTTTTTATAACTGCAGGAGAGGATCTGTGGTTGTTGATATGACTTTAGTCTTCAAAGATAAGTCATCAGTTCCCTCAGCAAGCAGCGCAACTGCACAACTCAGCTCTGAACTATCCAGCAATGCTACATCACTTAACATCATAGCAGGCAGTGTTGTTGCACGTAAGTTGGGAATGACTCGTTTTGTTTTTAATAAGGCCCTTGTAGTGTTCAGAATTCTGATCAATCACTGGTTATGAAGATTATACTACATAAAACACACGAGCATGACTTTTGAGAAAGTTTAATTTTGACACCTTAACCCTTTTTCAACCTTTAATCCATTTATGAGTAAAATGTATGTTTACAGGAAAATTTTGTGACTACTATTATTATTAATATATGTCTTATTTATTGTTTTGAGCCGTACAATTTTACTCACTACTTTATTTGCATTCTTTATATTTCAGAAACATCAACATCAGGCAGCCCCCCTCACCCTACAGTGCTCTTCTCTGCTGTTTTGTCACTTTCACTCCTCGCTGTAGCACATATGCTATCAGAAGTATAGATGAGAATGGTTTTAGCAGTTGCATCGAATGTACAAAATAGAGATTTTATGTTAAAATGAACTGACACCGTTTTGCATAAGTAAACCAAAAAACAATCATTAACAATGAGTACTGTTTTTTCAAATAAATTACCTCTTGAATGGGGTAATGTACAGTCTTTGCCTGTATTATATGAAATGCAAAATAGCTGTTGTCCATGAGACCAAAGAGAAACTATTGTTGTAATGTTGTTATATAAAATGTATAGCGTGACACACTGCTGCAAGGCATTACATGTGACAAATACTAGAAGATTATGTGTAACCAAGTGACCATGTGTAGATTTCTCCAAGTTGTTTCCAGTAAGATATAGATATTTTTTTTTATATACAAGTTATCTTTAAAAGCACTTACTGTTTGACACCAGCATGAGCAGTGACAGTTTTTTAAAACCACTTCTCAAAAAGTTAGTTGGTCTCAATTTAACATCTCTTTTGATTTATTCACTGTAGTTTAATCATGTAAAATGTGCTTAGCATTGTATTGTAAATGTTAGTTTGATTTTATCATTATCAAAATAAATGTGGAATATAAAAAAGATTGATGTTACCACTGTAGATTTCTGGTTAAATTCTGTGTTTTTGTCTCAACAACATATTGTTGCCACTTGTGAAAATATGTCATCACTCAAAATAAAATATTAGTTATACTTTTCCCTTTATTCTAGTGTGGTTTATAGTATTTTGCACTCACAACTAAAATACCTTTAATATTTAGTTGTAGGCTAATGTCTTTAGTAATAATGTTCTAAGGCAGGGGTTTATACAGTTACCCACATTTTCTTTGTTCTGTGGACAAACTGGACTTTCGTTTTTTCAATTACTGTAAATGTTCTTGTTCTAGATTCAGGTCTTTTTTACATTAATCATTAATTACTGGTTGTTCTGTTATGGCACAACTTTAAATGATGAATCATGTTGAATAAAAAGCAATACAATAGTATGTGCACTGTTTTCAAGACTGGCAAACTAGCAATGGTAAACAGTTTGGTAGTTAAGGTTGAACATCGAGAACAAAAAAGCATACCTGCAGTACAGAACATAAGCATAATTAATGATGAAGCAGAAAATTGGTCAGGTACATATAGAATGAGGTTAATGACAGGCATGGTGCCAGGATTACAACTTTGGATGGGACCACCAGTGTTTAGACGGGCCTTTTGATATAACTGTCCACCTTACATATAGACAAAAATATCCTATAGAGTATTATTTTAAAGAAATTGCTGGAGATGTTTGAAACATTTAGCCCATGCTAGAGACAGCCTTTTGTTTATGTGACATCCAACGAGTCATATTAATTTATTGGTGCTAGTAATAAGCTCATGTGCATGGTTGTGCAGCCACTGACTACATACTCGCCACTGGTGTTGGCTGAATATGGAGCACCCATAGCCCCATGCAGTCTCTCCTCTCCTACAGCCAGTGTCAAATATGTTCTTAAAAGCCTATTTCATTTAGTTAATAAGAGTTTCAAAACTTAATAATAAGATAAAAATCAACTTTACTCTTCTTGTCCCTGAGAGGGAACTTTTTTCTAAATTTGTTCTCGCTTCAGTTACAGCAAGAAAGAAGAGCAGAGGATGAACAATTACACAGAAATCAAAAGAACTTCATATAAACACATAATGCATGCACACTTTCTACAGTAGTATAGCAAAAATAGAAGTGACACACTTCTTGGAGTAAACAGTAGCATGATTTTCTGCTCTACATCATAAACCCAGAGTGTGCATAGAAAAAGCATACACGGTTGGAGTTTGAAGCAGAGATTTCCCACATGTAGCCCCTAGCTGAGTGTTTTATTAATGTGGACCTTAGAAACCTGTAGGAGCAGACCTGAGTGAGGGGTTCATTTTTAATGGGCCAGTGGTCACCCACCCTCTCTTGGTGAAACATAATCTTCTCAGCCTTGTTCATACAGAGTAAAAGATCGTTCTCATCACACCACTGTGAAACCCTATTGATTTCAGAGAAATAGTCCAGTGGGCTTCTGTCACTGTGTAGAGAAACTAATGATGACTCCATCATTTGAAAATGTATGGAACTTTCCATGGGTTTTTTTTTTGTAAAGTCATAGTATTCACTGTTTACCTTATAGTAGAGAGCTGGAGAATGGCAGTAACAATGTACATGTCCTAGGAGAAGGAAGCTGTCACTGGTGACAGGAGCTGAAATTGATGTGAAGTGCTGGAGAAGAGAGAGGGGCAGAAATATGAACCAAGGAGCAGAATGTAACAGGCTGGGTCAGTTACGGATAATTAGAAAGTCATAAAAGTTCTTCTAAAAGTTACGTCGACAGCTTCACAGCACATAAAACATGATTTTTGGCTTATCGATTTTAAAAAACTTTATTGATAGTAACAATAACATTAATGATAATAACAATAACACTAATAATAATAATAATAATAATAATAATAATAATAATAACATATTTGTGTGGCACTTTTAAAAACGAGGGTTTACAAAGTGAAGAAGCAAACAGAAGAACAAAGAAACAAAGAAACAAAACCCAAACAAAAGACAAAGAAGACAGGACAATTGACACCAACAACATCAGCAGAATCCAAAACACTTAAAAAAAACTAACCAAAAACATGATCGAGATAATAAATCAACAACATCGTGAGACATCAACAACTCTTCACTTCATGTGATGCCATGCAAACTAAGACATCATAGGACATCAATCAGAGCACCAGCATCTGATACTAAACAGGTCAGACATCATAGACATCATCAGAATGCAGACATCTCACTGACATCCTAAAAACAATAGGAAACCAGTCTTAGTCTTGCAGATGTATCATAAATTTGCAAATTGGCAAAACACTCTTAACTTCTAGAAATCCTAACCACCATTATCCTGACACGCCAGATGGATTTGTTTCACACATCCATCTGGGAAAGCTTCAATAGGAAACGTTTGAGAAAAGGCAGAGGCTTTGAAAAAAACTTGGAGTGTGATTGGGTGAACGTTCTGTCTGTCACATCTCTATGGGCCAACCAGAGCAACAAAACACATAACATAGCCGCTATCTAGCTGCGCGTGCGTAGCTACTGAGGAATAATGCGAAACATGGTGACTATAGACATGTAAGTACTCGACTGTTGTCGTTTTTGGAAAGAAAACAACTCACTGCTGTTCTTTGTTCTTCTTTTATCAAAGAAATGTTGACAAGTTCTGATAAAACTGGCCCTTTAGCAGCATCCTGCCAATCTCTTCCTCCATAACTGCACCAGTTCTTGCTGCTGCTTGTTCATGTCAAGACTCTGCTGCGCCTGAAAGTACTGCCCCTCGTTGCTGGTTGGTCCGGTCACTTTCTAACCGGGCCCAAACGGTTCAGATGGGAGCTTTGCAAGATGGATTCGCCAGTGAAAAACAAGCAAACAGGCGTATCCATCTGCTTTGCAAGGTTAAACCACCATGTTATTCACTTTAGTTCTATTTTCTGCACTTATACTCCTCGTACTCTATAACATGCACTTCCATAGTTGTAGTTTATGCCTGATAACTCTACTGGCACTTTTCTTCATATGGTTTGGGAGTGCCCAGTAGCTGCAGATTTTGGAAGGGGAGTTTACACTAAATTATGTACAGCATATTGGCCAAACCCATTACACTCTCACCACTTGTTTTGTACCACTTGTTTTTGTTTTATTTTTTTCCCCAAAACTCTAAACACAATCTCTCTCTCTAAACAACATTTTTCATTGTAATGCATAATGCTAATAAAAAGTGGATAAAGTGGATCTGAGAGTCTGAGGAGGAGGAGTGATTATGAGGGGTGGTAGACTATGAGGAGGCAAGAGAGGAGATGAAAAGGAAAAACAACACTTATTACAGATTTCTAGGGATGCACAATATCATTTGTATAACTGTACTGGCAGTTATTAGCTTGGTGATAAGTGAATTATTGTATATGTGGATGGGAAAATTTCAGCTGTAAATACTGGCTAAAAAATAGATAAGATAATAAAGTTTTAGAAAAAAAATCATAACTTCTGTTTCTATGTGTCAAGATTTAAACAAAGAGTAACAAATTCTTAAATTAAACCCACATGTTATATATTTTTTCTCCTCAGTGTTTACTTCAATACAATGCAGTATAGTTTAAACTGGTGGATGATGTATGCTTTTTGCGATATTGATGTTTTTGGATGATGTTTTGTGTATTATAATGCTTTGACAGTTGCATTCAGCCTAACACTATTACTAAGTACTTTTCATTTTTCTATTTAGATGTTATTTTTTCATTTGGGATGAACTACAACGATGAGTTGGTAATATTTTTTTTTTTTTTTTTTTTTTTTTACACCACAGGATGTTTTTCATGTGGCAACACCTGCCACAAAGTGTGTTGAAAACATCTGGTATTCTGCTACAGAATGTGCCTGTGCATAGAGAAGACAGGTGTCCAATTCAAGCTGTTACAAAGGGATAGATTACCTGTGCTTCATACAATCTACACATCACAACCCTGGAGCAAGAGCTGGGAGGGGAGGTGGGGTGGAGGGAAGGAGGGGGTGTTGTTCTGCTGGTTGAACATGATGCGCTTCTTCCTGTCATTCTTGTCATTTTTTTCTCTATCTCTTAAAAAGCCCCCGCCCACAACCTTGATCTGCCCCCCACCCCCGCCCTATTGTTTCAGCGTATCTGATTAAAACAAAAACTTCAGAAAATTAACCTACTATAGTTGCTGTAAATGTGGAAGTATGTATAGGCATATGTACTCATGTACTTAGGAAAGGACAACAATGTAACATCAAAGCAGAAGATTTATTTTTTAATTTGAAAATGATCCGTCAAAGTGCAAAAGGCAGAGATGATTCTGATTCTGATTCCATGTAAAAAGAACCATTTGAGTATTTCTCATCTTTTTAAGTGGATAATCAACTCTCCCTTACCTATCCTCCTTTTTCTTATGAGTCTCCTGTTGTCATATTGAAACACTGAGTCCAAAGCCCCTTGGAGAGTGTTGTTTGACAGCATTTTTGCATTTCAAAACTCCCATTCAGTTCCACACGGGAACCGGGTATGTCTAGACATTCAAGGAATTTCTTCTGGTTTACACGAGGGCGCTGAAATATTTCTTATTCTTCTTATTTTTGAACTGTTGATATTGTTGTTGTCATATATGATGATAATTTGAAAAAAAATAAAATTATATATATATGAATAGAACATGTATTCTGAAAGTGTTCATGTCTTGGATGGGGGGCGGGGAACTTCAATAACACCAGTCATTCTTTTTTATCTTTTCTGTTTTTGATCTTTCCGGTCTTTTTGGTAAAAATAAGATGAGCCATTGTTGTTACTTTAGGCCCCCCTGCAACAGCAAAATACATCAAAGGCCTGACATGTACTTTTTGGCTCCCCAGACAATGTAGACGGTGGTTTTTCAAATTAAAAGCCATTCAGTTATTTTACTAGCCACAATTTTGTTCTTGGAGAAAACACAAATTTCCTGTGACTTACCTATCTTCCTTACAAACCTCAATTAAAGTCCCTGTAAATTCATAAAAAGTCTTTATTTTAGGTTTGTTGTATGACAGGCCACTGTGTTATGAACCCCTAGGCCGATTTTCAGTCACGAAAAACATCTCTGAATTGATAGAATTAATCTTCAAAAACATGAAAAATAAGGCAGTAATATCAGCTCTTGGATATGATGGCTGGTCGGTTGAATGAGCTGATGCCACCCCCACTCATGAGAAATACGATCCTCTTAAACTAAAAAAATGCTTCTCATCAATGCCTGCAGAGAGTTGGTCAGAAGTTGGGGACTAAATTTACTGTGTTCAGGTACCAATCTCTGTTATGAGACTTTTATGACCCATAGGTCATCGTGGCTGATAGAATTGTGAAATTTACTTCACAACGAACACAAAAACTGCATGTAACTGTCTGTTAACTTTCAATGAAGGCACTGACATCAGCTAACAACAGACTGAGATTATCTGCTCAGATATTTTATATCATTTACAGAAACAGATCATTATCATTGACATTAACAGAAACTGCTCAAAATAATCAGTGCAATAACTAATTTACACGTATAATCTGTACACATTTTGTATATATTTGTGTGTGTATATATATATGTGTGTGTGTGTGTGTGTGTGTGTAGGTGTACATATTAATATCTCCACCACACCCAGTCTGTAATACCCAACCTGTACATAACTGTTTGTAAATACTATTTAGAATTTCTAAGTCAATGTTCTTATATTCCATATTCCATGATTTTATTATTATTTATTTGTACTATATTTCTATTGTGTTTTCTGTTGCAAATGGCCTGCTCTGTCTAAGATACTTTTTGCTGCTGTAAATTGGAATTTCCCCTTGCGGGACTAATAAAGGAATATCTTATCTATCTTTTCTTATCTTATTGTAGTTTTAAGGGGGAAGGGTAAGACTGGTGATGTCATGGTCTTATATACTGTGTATGCCAGGAAAGAGGTGAACAACTTTCTAACAGTCTAAATCAAAAATCAGTCACACTATATAGCTCTTAGTGTTTTCACATGTTTACAGCAATCTGATTCCAACATATCTAGTGTGTGAAGGGTTGAACTTTCTTCCCTATAGTGTGTATGCTGCAACGCAGAATCCCCGTTTTCTAAAGCTCAGCTGACTCCCTAAGGACCAGGGACTTCATTGTCATGTAGGGAAAGGCCCACTTACTCGCGGTGCTTCCACTATGGCCAACGGACATTTCATAGTCCTTAGTGGTGTCCACTTCAAATTTTCTTGTCCCAACCACAAAGCAAACATCCTCAGCGTATCACTGCTGCATGTTCTAAATACAGCGTCATGCATGTTATATTTGGCTAGGTCATAAATCATCCACTGTCAACCTGACTTGCACTGTTCCTTGAACAGTTATGTCTTTGTCTGTTTTTACTTTTCAGTTTAGCCATCTTTTCCTCTTTTGTGGCGTCTACTGTTTCATTACACCTTTTAAATGTCATCACAAAGCCCTCTGGTTCACTTCTCTGTCATGATATCCAGAGGATATAAACTTGTTGGTAACCAGAAAGCGCTTACAAGAAACTAAGCTTATTGAATGGGCCTATGAGCAAACATCTGCTGCAGGAGTGACACTGATGTAAAATTGGTTTCTGTGTTTGTTTTTGGCTTGCAGCACTTTTGTATTTGCAGCACATTTGCTTTTGTGTAGGCTTTTTTTTTTTTTTTTTAGCTCATTCTATCATATCCTCCATTAAATTTGTTTTAGAATTTATGTCTTTGAATCTGAACTGTTTCTGAAGCAGCAAATTCCTTCAAGTTTAAGCCATCGGGCTGAAGGCAGTCCATTGCCCCTGTTTGCTACTGTAAATACCAGACAAACAGACCAAACAGGCTACACTTAAGGTTCAGGGAGGTTTAATTTATTTGCAAATTAGTCAACATGGATGAAGATTTGGTTGTGAGTTCCAGAGAAGATTATATTACCTCCAACTTAAATTACTTTGTAAAAAAAAGTGCTTATAGTTTTAGTTAAATTTTTATATAAAAATAAACATGCTGTGATTAAATCTGTAATGTATGAAGTCCCTTAGCAAAGACTAAATCCTCTATGAAAACATACTTCTTCCATGATGCCAAAATAAAGGTCTTATGAAAACAGCTCTCCCATGCTGTTTTTACAGTAAGGGCTATTCACACCTGTGTCACTGACACAGCGTGTGAGGTGTTTCCATGACAGGGTGTATTCTTAGTAGAGATAACTAAAAATAATACAGGTTGTGCAATGACAACAGAGACTAGCAGTCAAGTACTTATAGTTACACATGCATCAATGAAATCATGGAAGCTGTTAACTCTCAGTGGGGAGTAGGGTACCTTTAATTCAACTAAAGACTTTAATGATCATCCCATCTTTCTTGTCAAAATGCCGCCTCATAAAAATCCACACAAATGTAAAAACATAGACTTTGCTGCTGTGAGCTCTCTTTTAGTCTTCTCAGTCTTAGATAACTGCACTCTCTGTTTCCGTTGGTTATCTAGCATCATACGTACTGAGCAAGGTATGCAAAAAGCATGAAAGCAGTTCTATGAAACAATATCTCATTTCCACATCACGATAACCATAACAAACATATCTAGCCATAATAAGAATGTTAGCATATTAACAGTGGTCTGTCGTGCTATCTGAGTGTGTGACTGCTTACTTTTGTCCTATGCACCTTTTGTTATCTTTCACGTCATGGCAGGTATGTCAGTGTGTTGAAACCATGTTGCTCCATATCAGTGACATCAGGCAAAACCTCCCAGCTCAAACTTTTATGATTATAATTATTTTTTTCATGAATCAGTGTTATTTGTCACCTTAAACATCTGTCAGTAGGTTTTTACACATTTTCAACCAATAAAAAGTGTCAAAAAGATACTGACTATCCCATTCAGTGTTAAAATTAATAATAATAATTTCTTAAAAATGTGTTTTTCTCCTTCACTGCAAAGTGGTGATTTTGAAGATTAAGCACACCTGGAATTTATATGTCCCCGTAGGGAAATTTTTCCTGGACTCTGTCCCACAGTTACAAAATCAATAAATACGTACATAAAGATCATACAGAACACATAACATCACATCCTGTAGCAGCAGCATATCAATCTAACAATTTCCCACAGCTACATAAAAAGCAAACCTCTGGCAGCAGTGGCATACTGGCATATTGTACAACCTCTTGGCACATCTTATATCACCTGTTGTTCAAAAATTCAATGGATATGGGCACAAATGAATGTTTGTAACTGTTCAGTCTGGTCTGAGGGACCCTAAATCTTCTTCCTGAGGGTTATGTTTGAAATTAGTTTTGTTCACAGATGTTAATGTTTGAATGCAAGATGTGCCCCTGTAAAATAGATAGCATCCGTGTGTGCATGTAAATTCTAAAGCACAGTGAGGGACACGAGCTGTTAAACACCTGATTATGTTGCTTAACCTGCTGGAGGTGATTGTTAAAAAGGAAAGATTGATGTTTTCAGTCAGACATCATAATGTGAAGTAGTAGAAAACCTATACGGAAATCCTCAATTTATGATTCTTGACAAGACCTTAGAGACTGAAATTAAATAAAGCCCTATTTTGCAGTAGAGGACTGCAGAGTAATGAGGCAGTCTTTCACTTAATATGCTTACAGTACAGATAAGTTGCAGGACAATTAAACTTTTTGGTACAGTTCTTGCCAAGCTCTAAAGACAAAGTCTTAAAACCAGACTTAATAGTAACACCTTATGCATGTTTGAAATTGCAGGGATGCTTCCGTTGCTCACAATGCATTCATCTCTCAACGCCCATTAACTGTTCTCATTGTGCCTTGAGCTCTGCTCCATCCCTGCTACATGGAAATGATGCACAGCAAAACAAGTCCTACAAGTTATGTCATATGTCTGAAAAAGCAAGAATTCCTTGTCTCTCACAAAAACCTCACTCACTGGTAGGATCCCACATCCAATTTTTGAACCAAGGAGGTGAGTTGTCTGCAGGTGCCTTCTTCGTGTCAGCTCTTACAACAGTCGCTGTGATTATAACAAGACTCTTACAAAGTTGGACTTAGGACTCCACTGGGGTAAGAGAGATGTTACCTACATTTATTTGAGCATCTGCTGTGACATAGCTACGGTATATATAACTGAACCTTTGAATAGTATATCACAAATGGAATTATTTACGTAATCATTTTTTATCTATGAAGCATTTTTCTAAGCCTCCTATTCTTCTTGAATGAAATTAAAGATCTCAATTTGAAACAACTATAGACATCTCTATTCAAAGTGTTTGCCATTTTGGCCTTTCTTTTAATGTGTTTGCCCTTTAGAGTTGGCTTGTTGACTTTTTCTCACTTCTCAAGTATTTGCTCTGTTGCACCTTTGACCTCCAAGGTGCAGTCAAACTAAATCTTGTTAAACAGAATAAAATCCTCAGAAACAAAGCATGCGCTAAAGCAGTGCTCATTATTCTAAAGGCTGTAACTGTTAAGCATTGATGGTTAACACTGATGGATTGCAGTGCTTGGCTTGTTAGGGTGTGGCTGCGCTGTTTGTATCTCAATGCTCTAACTGTAAAATGTAACAGCCGTAATGAGCAGTTTTGTTCTGTGGCAGCTTCATTCAACTGAAATGGCATTTTTCAAGTTACTTAGAATGTAAAAATGTAGGTAATGAGAGACACTACATATCAAACTCAAAGGCTGATACATTCATATCTTCTTAGATTGATACAACATAAGACATCTAAATGAGTCATTCTTCTTTTCCCGGTATATTAAGATAAAAAAAACACACACACACACACATGAAACACCTCCTGATCTAAAGGGTTTATGTACATACAGGAATTGTTAGACCTTGGGCCGAAATCTCATATCTCCATTTTTCATGATTTTATTTGATTTTTTCAAGAGTCAGTGTTATTGCTCATCCTTTCATCTAGCAATGGGGTTTTAAATTCTAAATCAATAAAAATTCTTGAAAAGATGCTGATTATCACCACTCAGTGTTAAAATTAATCAAAAAAGTACAGCATTTTTTTTTATCCCCAAGAATGTGGTGATTGTGGAGATAGGAGGTTTTTGCCCCGACAGCATTGTGATGGAATAGCTGCAGGTGGATGATGTGTTTCTCTGTGTTTTTACAAAATGTTTAGTGGTTATTTTGAACAGAGTCCAAAATACATTCCCCTCATTGGAAATCAATGTTTATTTTATTTTACAAATATATTTTTGTAATGCCAGTCTGCAATGATAAACAAATGAGCATAGTAAAACATATGTTTGTAATTTGAGTCTGTCAGATTGTGTGGGCATTGCCATCAAATTTTGCTTTTTAAATGTGCATAAGCTTAAGTCTGAGCACTGTGACACTTCATGAAAATTCTGTTTCTGGAAATGTTTCATAACTTATGGTAAACTTACAGAAAGGGTAGGTACCATTGTGGAGTATGAAAAGTAGTTGCTTCAGAAGTGGTCAGTCAGTTAGTCATCACTAAAAAGGCCTTTTTATTGGGCAGTTATTTACAAAGTTTCTACACATCTCTTGGTCATGTGCTTTACTGGTGGTGTTAAAGCTCTCTCTTAAAGTCTTAAAATGGGTTCTCTCTTTGTTTGCCTTCTTGGGCTCAATGAAAAAGCCATATCCAGGCCCAGACTGGGTAGTTATATGAAATGCTTTATAAAGGCTATTTTTCTTAAACTTAGGTTTAACACCCTTGTGTTATATTTTTTTTATATATTTTACAAGCCTTGTAAATAAAGCATGTGCCTTTTAATGAAATTTGATAAAAAAAAAAAAAAATCAAACAAAAACAGGAGCTGTAGAATGGCATTATTAGAAACCACAAAGTACTTGCCCCCAGCAGAATGTTTTTTATACTTGTTTAGCATTTCCTATTTAGTGGTGTGTATATTCTCCCATAAGTATCTCCCAAAGTAACAGTTATACAGTAACAAGGGTTATATTCTGTGAATCACTGCCACACAGTGGAGGAGGAGAGAACTTCAGCAACCAGAGCCATTAGCCACAAAAAAAATCTAGCACTCCAGCTTTAGTGCGTGGCCCATCATAAACCCTTCTCAGACATGTTGTAATGTTCAGTTTTATTTTAACGCGTCAACACATGTTTTTAAGGGCTGTTGATCAAATTTGTGGTCTTTTGTATTGCTTGTGTTCTGTTTATCTGTGTCATTGCATACTGAGATATGTTTCTAATTTTTCAACTCCAGTAACTTGATTTAAACTACAAAATGTATCAAAAACACTTTCCTTATGTTTTACAGGAGTGAACACAGGGAGGATGGGGCCCCCTTTATGCCTTCTCCTATTAGCAGGTATTTTGTTGTTCATTTATTTCCATGACTTTGTGTGTGTGCCTGTGTGCTTTAAGAGTAGAATAGAATAGAATAGAATAGAATAGAATAGAACAGAATAGATGTGTAGTGCCATTTGCTCAGGTAGAGGACAGTATAGTTACAGTAGAATTTTTGAACTTTGCTACTCGAGTAAACTCTATAAAGAATAACACTAATATAGAATGATGTAATCGAACAATAAAGAGCTGTGATATAGAAGTTATGTATGACATGACATGCATATTTTATGTCCAAATCTGTTATTTCCTTTTTCCACTTTCATGCATGCCTGCCCCTTCTCCTCCACATGATGCAGCTATACATTTACCAGTGTCAGACTGTCTAATAAAGGGGCTGCAAAGTCTTTGCAACTTTTGCAGCATCTTGATTGACAGTTTTTTTTTATTTACAATGTAATGTTAATTCACAGATCAAGGCGATTGTTTTGGGCAAAAGTTTTGTTTTCCCTAAACACTTTCACCTTCAAGCTAGGGCAGAGTAGTATGGAGCTATTATTGTTGCAAAATATTTGCAAATGTGTACAACATCTGTATACAAGTCTGCAAATTTGTAGATAGATTAGCAAACACATGCACAAATCCACAAGTGTGGGTACAGATCTGCAAAAGTGTGCAAAGATCTGCAAATCTGTAGACCAATTTGTAGTTTGTATGAGTTTATTCTGGTTCAGAAAACTCACTCCTCTGTGCCTTAAGTTGTCAAAATACTCACAAGACATGAATTACAACTGAAGTCTGCCTCTCCGCTGGCTGTCATACACATGAGACTTGTGGCAACACTTCTGCCACACACACAATCTGCAGATGTGTACTCAGATCTGTAAGTGAAATCATTAGGTTTTGTTGCCCTCAGCGCAGGCTTACAGGCAAGGTTGCCTTTCTTGGGAATCACATGAAAGGCAGAAGTTTAGACATAATAAATGTTCTATATAATGTCAACATCAAGGAGAAAGGCTAACTGAGAAAAGGAGAAAAATAACTGTTATTGTTCATTATTTTATTGAAAAAGTGGAGAAAATAATGACTTCTTTTCTCCAAAATTATAAAGGAGAACACAAAAATTAGACACCTCAGAGTCATTCTGCACAATGTGCTGATCCTGTACCTGGAGCACAAACACTACCAGCGTGCTGTCTCTTTTTCCCTGTGAACAGCAATAGGGATCCACCATTCAATAAAGAATATACTCCGTCAGATCACTTATCTATTCACTGACTCAGCTTCAATATCATATGAAGTCGAGCTTCGAGGTTTGACCCATGCATCACTAGCCTACCTCTCCTTTTTGCTGATAAAAGAAGAGAGAAACCCCTCCACTACAGCACCTGTCATCCACTCCCACTCATGCAGATTCTGGTCTAATGCTAATTCAGTGAAAGCATCCAAGATCAAAAACACTGTATATGTGGGTGTGTGTTTTGTAAGTTTGAAATTAATCAGAATTGAACTGACTTTAAATTTGATCATGTCTTTCACAGGACTTCTGGGAGGAACATCAGCAACAACAACTGCCAACACAACATCAGGTAAGATTACAATACTACTGCCTATTCTTTTGAGTCTAATTAAGAACAATGTCTTCAAAGGGTACTAGATATGCTCAAAGACTTGTCTTTCACCTGTCATCAAGCTTAATAGAATATTAATTTAGCCTACAATTAAAAATAAAAAAATGACATTTAGAAATAATTGATGACACCTGTCATAAATAGGAGGTAGGAAAGTTTTATAAATGACCTGTAAACCCACAAAGAGATTCTGAGGCATGATACTTATTATACTACATACATTTAATTTAATATATTCATTTTTATTGTCATGCATACATGTATCATCACACATTAATATTGGGATTGATTTTCACTTACCTATAGTTTTATACTGCTGGTTGTAGAAAGTTTACAGATTCCTTCTTGAATTTTGTCCAGTCACAACTGTACTTATTTAGAGGGGAAAGGGTGTGCAACATGATCAATATATTATTTATTTAATACCAATAACAAAAGTCAAAATGTGTATATAATGTCTCTAGGAGTGAGTATTAGAAAATTGTTACTCAAATGTAAATAACTAGCCATTTCTATTCATCAAGGTAAGTGATCACATTTTAAATATTTTCTTGTTCTATAATAGTTATGTGTTGTTTTCAAAAATCATTGACACTGACAAAAAAATATGATTATGTGGCATCTTCAAAATGGATTTGTGGGATGGAAAAACAAATATATGGATTAGTCTTTTACTGATAGTAATGAATTTGATTTAAAGGCGTGTTTCTCAGCACTCAAGGTCCCCTTACAAAGCACATAAATATAAAGATTATCAATGAATACAACCACTAAAAGGATGTGTGGGCTGGCAAAGAGCAAAACAATCAAATCAGGACAGAACCCTGGAGAATAGGTGGGATTGAATGGTTTGAGTTGTGTCAAAAGAGTGCAGATAGAGAAGTTTACTTAAACCAGTATCTGGATGTGTTTGAGTTGTAAAGGATGTGAAATGGTGTCAAAGGCCAAACTCAGATCAAGGAGGATAAGAATGGTTAACCATTTAAGGTCGTTAGTGATTTTCCCCAAGGCTGTTTCAGTGCTTTGATGGGGGCAGAAATCAGACTGGAGCTGTTCATAAAGGTTATTGGCAGAAAATTCAGCATGGAGCCGAGATGCTACTTGTTCTTTTTTTTGGGGGGGGGGGGGTCTGAAATATTAGAGGGTAATGCATAAAAACTTTAAGAATGGAGCACAACTAAGCTGGATTAAAAACAAGTGGGAAAAAACACAAGCCTTATTTCAAACCAGTTCAATGATAACAATGAAGTCATGGGCTTTGGCTGTTGTGACAAAATATAGTGAAGAAAAATTACTTTCAACGAAAACCAAAAGTTTCAACCAAAAGCGTTTATGTATATTTAGCCAAAGGAGATGGTTATTTGAGCACTTTGTCTAAATCATGAAAAATCTCCAAACCCTATTATGGATATGGAAAGGTTGAGTGCTGTGTCACTATGGCTGCATTTATATACCTGGCAATGGACTACATATTTAACAAATGCTTAACTAAGCTATTAAGCTTAATGATGGGGTTTAGATACCTCTACTTATTACAGAGGTTCATTTGCATTGACCAAGACACTGATCACAAAATAAAAATGGTCTCCCAAGATATATTAATTATAGAGAAAAGTATAGACACCCTGGTTAAGATTAAATGTTTCTTTCATTGTGTATTTGACCTACTTCACCTGGCAATAAAACAGACGAGGAATTATTACTGTGTAACTTTTAATTTTACAAAGATAAAGAGAGATGTAACTAAAATTTAACTTAACACTAAAGGGCTTTATTACATTTTCTCTACTTTTGAAACATGACCTAGGGGGGGACTTTATCAGGTGTCAACTGCAAGGGCACCCCAGAGCATGTGTTATCAAGCTTTTTCCACTTAGGGGGCACCTTGAAGGGCACTTTATCCCATTTTGTCCACTTGAAGGGCACACTGGTGGGCTATTAAGTTTATATAGCAAAGAGGGATCTAAGATGGCCCTTTTGCAGGAGCTTTATTATATATATATATATATATATATATATATATATATATATATATTTGGGTGTGTGTGTGTGTGTGTCTTCTGGGCACACTTAGCGATGCTAAACAACATCTATAACATAAACAACAAGATATTTTTGAAAAGGATAAATATTAAGTATTCAAATACCACATTTTCAATAAAAAAAAATCTATCAAATTAAAACGTTTCTGCTATAAACTGACTGCTATAAAGGCTAACTATCTAATACAGCCTAATCTCAAAAGACTGTATGGATAACTTCGTGGTGTATTTACCTAAAAAGTGCCTGTTCTGTGCTGGTAAAACAACAAAACAAAATCAGTGACAAAAAGTGGCAATAACATTAGAAAGGGATTAAAGGAGTCACAGTAACACCTAGAGCAATGCTATAAGGATTTCTACATCAAGTTAAATTGTGAATTTATCACAAAAAATAATGTACATTAGAAAAAAGGACGTACTTATTTTTTATGAGTGACTTTCTTTTCCCTCATTTCACAATTCCACCAGTCATCACAACTTCACCAACCAGCACATCATCAACAGACAGCCTACCAACAACATTCAATACTATCTCACAAACTAATTCTACATCTCCATCAAGCAAGGCAACATCAACAGCCAAGGCAGAATCACCAACAGCAAATATCACCTCAACAACAATGTATGACAACTCGTCATCAGCGTACAGCACTCCGACACTGGATAACCAAACATCATCACCAAGCCTCATGACCTCATCACAAGCTGATATCACCTCATCTACACAATTTGGGGAAACCTCATCCTCAGCTCACACAGCCTCACCTGCTCTTAACTCAACACCAACACCAGTCCAGGAAATCTCACCAACATACAATAAAACAACACAATCAGTCCACCAGACCTCCACTGAACATGAAACCTCAACCGCACCAAATACAACTCTGCCAATGGCTGCTTCAACAATCATCACAAGCTCAAATTCAACCCAAATGAGCCCCACATCAGCTGATACAAGCTCAACACCACTCAGAATCACATCGGCAACAGGCTTAGTCTCATCACAAAAAAGTGTAAACACTTCAACTCACATGACACCAACAGCTCATGGAACACAATCAACGGTAGATTTTACCTCTCAACAACTGAAAGAAACAACAGAAGTAACAGTTACTCCACCACCAGTCAGTACATCCTCACCAACAGAACACATGACATCAATGTCAGTAACTGGATCTTCAACTTTAGTTATGAAGACCTCAACAATGGTCCATATGACCTCATCACCACATTCAACTCAAGACACCACATTACCAGTCAATGAAACTTCACCGTTCATCAGCATAACCTCACCAACACAAAGTCCAGCCTCATCAACTCTACATGAAACCTCAACAGTGGTCACCATGACCTCACCAAATACTGACATGACATCAGCACCAGTCAGTGCAACCACACCAACAGAACCTATAACATCAATGTTAGTGACTGGATCTTCAACATTAGTCAGCATGACCTCAACCATGGTCCATATGACCTCATCACCAGATTCAACCCAAGACACCACATTACCAGTCAATGAAACTTCACCATTCATTGACATAACTTCACCAACAGAAAGTCCAGCCTCATCAACTCTACATGAAACCTCACCAAGCATCACCATGACTTCCACACTAGATGACAAAACTTCTCCAACCCTCAGTGCAACTGCAACACATGTCAGCATCACCTCATCACTAGTCAGCACGCCCTCCACACCTGTCACTAAAACTGAGCCTTCAACATCAAATCCAGCTACTGACACCTCAAAACTCATCACTGAAACCTCACCCATGACCTCAACACAAGACAAAATGACCTCAACTTCACTACAGATGACCACAGCAGCACTCACTGCAACCTCAGCACAGTCCTCAACCACAACCACTGTACCAAGCACGACTACAACAGCTGCTCCGCCAGAGCCAAAAATTCAACTGGAATTTAAGTTGGAGCAAACATTTACACAAGAGCTTGCGAACACATCCTCACCAGAGTTCAAGGAACTAAGTAACCAAGTCGCCTCAGCGGTAAGTTCAAATGCAGTTTTTCCTGCTTTCATTGCATCTTCACATCATTTTATTTTTGTACTGCTGCATTTTTATATCATAAAACATTGTTTCTTCATGCTATTTTAACTAGAGGCAGAAAAAGTCCAAACTTTTTTCAATGTATTTGCATACTTTAGAGGCAAGACAAGTAAAATAAAGTGAAATTTACTTCTTTTGAATGAAATATTGAAATATGCCTGGTTAACTAACATTATCATTTTCAGTGATCAATAGATGAAAGAATTTGTAAACCGTAATGAACATGCTTGAAAACATTAGCGTGACTGTGTAAAGAGCAGAAAGTTGACATAACATTGGTTACTTCACTGGTTAATTACAAATTTACAAACTTTCTTTATAAATCATTTACAGCTTGACACAGTCTATTCTCAAAAATTTGGACCAAGCTTCAACCGAACTGTCATCAAAGGTTTCAGGTAGAAAACCCTACTGAGTTATACATTTTTTAAAAGCATTTTAAACTGTCTTTGGTAATTTTTTTCTTTATTTTAAGATAAAGACACCTAATGAACATCTATTTATTGTCTGGACAGTATGTCTACAGCTGCTCTAGACTTAATCTATATCATCTTTTATGTTCCATGGCATAGCTTCAAACTTAAACCTTTATTGCCAACTTACAGCATCAAAAAATCATTTTGTAATCTTCTGTCACAGTCAAGGATCTGTTGTGGTAGATGCTGAGCTGATATTCAATGAGGTGGAAACACTACCAAATGCCAGCTCTGCAACTGACACTTTGAAGACTGCTGTTTCCAGCCCTAATTTTACTCTCCCTGTCAACACATCATCAATAACTACAGCTGGTGAGAAATCTGAGCAATTTCAAATTGTTCAATGAAAACTCTGCTAAACAAAATCAATTGTAAACATGAAAAATCACGAGACACAGATACTATTTAGAGATCACCTTCATGTATTTAAAACATCTCCTTTTCAGTTGTGTTGGCACCAACTGAAGCCCCAGCCAAAGCTGAAACTTCAACACTGATGACAACAACACCTGTATCAGGTACAGTTATGACATGACCATCCTCAAAATCTGCTGTTTAGTATACTACATAAAATACAGTGGATATCACTGCAATGTGCTGTCTTGAGAATGTAATAACCAAGAGATTCAAGCAACAACCATAAGTTTCTCCTGCACTGACAACAAGTAAACCAGTTTGACCTTCATTTATTCATTTATTAGTCACTTAGTGTTTGTCTCAAACCACACTTACCCTGATTTTACATTTGCTGGGGGTGGTTACCATCTAACTTACCTCTTCAAATAATTGCCCCAACAGTCGGTCAAACCTCCCAACCACACAGCACATCTTCACCACCAACCAAAACATCAACATCACTCCATCTGATCACATCTGCAGTCACTACAACCTCATCAGAACAACAAACATCAACATTAAATAGTGAAACCTCAGCAGTGGTCACCATGACCTCACCAAACACTGACATGACTGCATCACCAGGAAGTGCAACCACACCAACCAAACCAATAACATCAATGATAGTGACTGGATCGTCAACATTAGATAACATGACCTCAACCATGGTCCATATGACCTCATCACCACATTCAACCCAAGACACAACATTACCAGTCAACGAAACTTCACCATTCATCAGCATAACCTCACCAACACAAAGTCCAGCCTCATCAACTCTACATGAAACCTCAACAGTGGTCACCATGACCTCACCAAATACTGACATGACTGCATCACCAGACAGTGAAACCACACCAACAGCACCCATAACATCAATGTTAGTGACTGGATCTTCAACATTAGTCAACATGACCTCAACCATGGTCCATATGACCTCATCACCAGATTCAACCCAAGACACCACATTACCAGTCAATGAAACCTCACCATTCATCAGCATAACTTCACCAACACAAAGTCCAGCCTCATCAACAGTCCATCCATCCACATCAACTCTACATGAAACCTCACCAAGCATCACCATGACCTCCACACTTGATGACACAACTTCTCTGACCCTCAGTGCAACTGCAACACATGTCAGCATCACCTCATCACTAGTCAGCACGCCCTCCACACCTGTCACTAAAACTGAGCCTTCAACATCAAATCCAGCTACTGACACTTCAACACCCATCACTGAATCCTCATCCATGACCTCAACACAAGACAAAATGACCTCAGCTTCACTACAGATGACCACAGCAGCACTCACTGCAACCTCAGCACAGTCCTCAACCACAACCACAGTACCAAGCACGACTACAACAGCTGCTCCGCCAGAGCCAAAAATTCAACTGGAATTTAAGTTGGAGCAAACATTTACACAAGAGCTTGCGAACACATCCTCACCAGAGTTCAAGGAATTAAGTAACCAAGTCGCCTCAGCGGTAAGTTCAAATGCAGTTTTTCCTGCTTTCATTGCATCTTCACATCAATAAAAACATTTCAGTCATGTAATTTTACCTTAATAGAGGCAGAAATAGTCAAAAATATTTCCTTGTTTTTTCATACTTAAAGAGGAAAAATTAGTTAAAATAATGTTACATGTACTTGTCGTGGATGACACATTAAAATGCGCTTATTTAACTGACATCATATTTACTGAAAAACAGATGAAATCATTTTTAAACAGAACTGAACATGCTTAAAAAATCAGTGTGTTGGAGAAAAGGGCAGTTATTCAACATAACATTAGTGACATCATATGTTAATTCAAGTGTAATGAACTTGTTTTAAAATCTACAGCTCAACACAGTGTATTCACAAAAATTTGGACCAAGCTTCAACCGAACAGTCATCAAAGGTTTCAGGTAAAAAAAAAACATGCAGATATTTACATGTTAGCATTTAATGCATGAGTTATCCTCTGGATTTCACTTCACTAATTAAAATAGAGTTGTGTATTGAACATCCATTATTTTTCAGAACAGTATTCTGGAAAACATCATTACTGTCCTAATATTAATCAAACCTATATTTCCTATACAAGATTCCCACAGTAAACACACCTTTTAAAATGTCTTTCTGTCACAGTCAAGGATCTGTTGTGGTAGATGCTGAGCTGATATTCAATGAGGTGGAAACACTACCAAATGCCAGCTCTGCAGCTGACACTTTGAAGACTGCTGTTTCCAGCCCTAATTTTACTCTCCCTGTCAACACATCATCAATTACTACAGCTGGTGAGAAATTTGAGCAATTTCAAATTGTTCAATGAAAACTCTGCTAAACAAAGTCAATTGTAAAATAAAAAAAATCATGACACACAGATACTATTTAGAAATCACCTTCACGTATTTAAAACATCTTGTTTTCAGTTGTGTTGGCACCAACTGAAGCCCCAGCCAAAGCTGAAACTTCAACACTGATGACAACAACACCTGCATCAGGTACAATCATGACATGATCATCCTCAAAATCTGCTGTTTAGTATACTACAAAAAATACAGTGGATATAACTCAAATGTGCTGTCTTGAGAATGTAATTTACATCACCAAGAGATTCAAGCAACAACTATAAGTTTCTCCTGCACTGACAACAAGTAAACCAGTTTGACCTTCATTTGTTCATTGGTATTCCATCTAACTAACTTCTTCAAATAATTGCCCCAACAGTCGGTCAAACCTCCCAACCAGACAGCACATATTCATCATCAATCAAAACATCAACATCACTCCATCTGATCACATCTGCAGTCACTGCAACCTCATCAGAACAACAAACAACATCATCATTAAATAGTGAAACCTCAGCAGTGGTCACCATGGCCTCACCAAATACCGACATGACTGCATTACCAGTCAGTGCAACCACACCAACCAAACCGATAACATCAACGTTAGTGGCTGGATCCTCAACATTAGTCAACATGACCTCAACCATGGTCCATATGACCTCATCACCACGTTCAACCCAAGACACAACATTAATAGTCAATGAAACCTCACCATTCATCAGCATAACCTCACCAACACAAAGTCCAGCCTCATCAACTCTACATGAAATTTCAACAGTGGTCACCATGGCCTCACCAAATACTGACATGACATCAGCACCAGTCAGTGCAACCACACCAACAGAACCTATAACATCAATGTTAGTGACTGGATCTTCAACATTAGTCAGCATGACCTCAACCATGGTCCATATGACCTCATCATCAGATTCAACAAAAGAGACCACATTACCAGAAAATACATCCTCACCATTAGTCACCATGACCTCACCAACAGAAAGTCCATCCACATCAACTCTACATGAAACCTCGCCAAGCATCACCATGACCTCCACACTTGATGACACAACTTCTCTGACCCTCAGTGCAACTACAACACATGTCAGCATCACCTCATCACTAATCAGCACGCCCTCCACACCTGTCACTAAAACTGAGCCTTCAACATCAAATCCAGCTACTGACACCTCAACACCCATCACTGAAACCTCATCCATGACCTCAACACAAGACAAAATGACCTCAACTTCACTACAGATGACCACAGCAGCACTCACTGCAACCTCAGCACAGTCCTCAACCACAACCACAGTACCAAGCACGACTACAACAGCTGCTCCAGCAGAGCCAAAAATTCAACTGGAATTTAAGTTGGAGCAAACATTTACACAAGAGCTTGCGAACACATCCTCACCAGAGTTCAAGGAATTAAGTAACCAAGTTGCCTCAGCGGTAAGTTCAAATACAGTTTTCACTGCTGTTATTGCATCTTCACATCAATAAAAACATTTTAGCTTAAGAGAGACAGAAATAGTCAAAAAATGTCTCCTTGTTTTTTCATACTTAAGAGGCAAAATTTTTTAAAGAAAACGTAGCATGTACTTGTCTTGAATGAAATATTGAAGTATGCATGTTTAATTAACATCATATTTACTGATTATGGTATACTGATAAAATATTTACTGGTAAATTAAATGATAAATAATTTTTAAACAGAGCTGAACATGCTTAAAAAATGTGATAGAAAAATGAGCAGTAATTCAACATAACAATAGTGATGTCATATGTTAATTCAAGTGTAATGAACTTGCTTTAAAACTATTTACAGCTCGACACAGTGTATTCACAAAAATTTGGACCAAGCTTCAACAGAACTGTCATCAAAGGTTTCAGGTAAAAAAAAAAAAAAAAAAAAAAACATGAAGATTTTTACATGTTAGCATTTAATGCATGAGTTATCCTCTGGATTTCACTTCACTGGTTCAAATAGAGTTGTGTTTTGGACATCCATTATTTTTCAGAACAGTATTCTTGAAAACATCACTACTGTCCTAATATTAATCAAACCTATATTTCTTATACAAGATTCCCACAGTAAACACACCTTTTAAAATGTCTTTCTGTCACAGTCAAGGATCTGTTGTGGTAGATGCTGAGCTGATATTCAATGAGGTGGAAACACTACCAAATGCCAGCTCTGCAGCTGACACTTTGAAGACTGCTGTTTCCAGCCCTAATTTTACTCTCCCTGTCAACACATCATCAATTACGACAGCTGGTGAGAAATCTGAGCAATTTCAAATTGTTCAATGAAAACTCTGCTAAACAAAGTCAATTGTAAAATAAAAAAATCATGACACACAGAAACTATTTAGAGATCACCTTCACGTATTTAAAACATCTCCTTTTCAGTTGTGTTGGCACCAACTGAAGCCCCAGCCAAAGCTGAAACTTCAACACTGATGACAACAACACCTGTATCAGGTACAATAATGACATGACCATCCTCAAAATCTGCTATTAGTATACTAGTACTACATAAAATACAGTGGATATCACTTCAAAGTACTGTCTTAAGAATGTAATCACCAAGAGATTCAAGCAACAACTATAAATTTCTCCTACACTGACTAAAAGTAAAACAGTTTGACCTTCATTTATTTATTCGTTCTTCACTTTGGATTTGTCTTGTGTAGAAGTGTGTGATAGGCATTCATTATCCTGTCACTATTTTTTATGCCTGGATCATGATCTCATCATTTTAGCACAATCATTTTTCATTCTGATTTTTAAGAGTATTTTAAGTTACTGTCAAGAACAAAAAGAATGGCTTGTATGACTCCTTTTATGAAAAAAAATTGCATGAAATATTGAAATATTTGCCACATTATTATTTGCACCATGGGGTATGTTGGGTCTGGAGGTCTTCCCCACAATCAGTAAGCCAAAACATTTATTTCCCTACACTCTGGTCTATTTTATATTAGCATTGTCTGCAATTCTGCGATTCTTTAAAGCTGTTTATTTGTGAATCATCTTTTGTGGTTTTGAATCTACTTTAGTGTCCATCATTTTTACATAGTGATGTCTTTTTTAAAACGTGGGGTATAAGCAGGATTCCTACAGATTGGATCAAGTAGCCTGTTCATATGCAATATAAAATGACAGACTTTAGCTTTGTTAATAGACTGGTAAATATAATAAAAAAGAGAAAATTTAAAATAATCCAGTAAATCACTAAATCCTGTGACACAAAGTCATACAGTGAAGCTGATAGATACCTTATTTAATTTTAATGTATCCTTAGTGTAAAAGGGATAGGGAAATGTTCATTCATGTCATTGCCATGAGCCTATGTTCATGGCCTTACCTCATAGATATTACTGCCTCCCTCCGACAAAACAACTCCAATATCTAAAAATGTCCCCCTTGATTCTGTTACTGCCACAAGTTAACCTTATGTGGAGAGTTGAAAAGGTTTGTCAGAAAAATTCTGCTGACTGTTGTATCTGGTACCCTTGATGTACTCACAATGGTAATTTAGAAAAATACAGTGCAGTTCCAGTTTCACTTAATAAGGACAAAATCCAAAATTTAGTTTTCCTTGGGTCCCCGTTGCATAGGAAAGCAGAAAGCAAGTAAAGTGAGGAAGGACATGTATTGTATAGGGTGCCATTCTCAAATTCATCAGCTGAGGCAGCTTGTCAAAACATTTTATTTTTTGACACAAAGACCATCTAACTGTGCACGCTTGCTTTTACCCCATATTTACAGTGGCTTCACACTTACATTAGTTTGGAGAAAAAAAATGTTCCATCTAACTGACTTCTTCAAATAATTGCCCCAACAGTCAGCCAAACCTCCCAACCAGACAGAACATCTTCATCATCAATCAAAACATCAACATCACTCCACCTGATCACATCTGCAGTCACTGCAACCTCATCAGAACAACAAACATCAACATTAAATAGTGAAACCTCAGCAGTGGTCACCATGACCTCACCAAATACTGACATGATTTCATCACCAGACAGTCCAACCACACCAACAGCACCCATGACATCAGTGTTAGTGACTGGATCATCAACATTTGTCAACATGACCTCAACCATGGTCCATATGACCTCATCATCAGATTCAACCCAAGACACAACATTAATAGTCAATGAAACCTCACCATTCATCAGCATAACCTCACCAACACAAAGTCCAGCCTCATCAACTCTACATGAAACCTCGACAGTGGTCTCCATGACCTCACCAAATACTGACATGACATCAGCACCAGTCAGTGCAACCACACCAACAGCACCCATAACATCAGTGTTAATGACTGGATCTTCAACATTAGTCAGCATGACCTCAACCATGGTCCATATGACCTCATCATCAGATTCAACAAAAGAGACCACATTAACAGAAAATACCTCCTCACCATTAGTCACCATGACCTCACCAACGGAAAGTCCATCCACATCAACTCTACATGAAACCTCACCAAGCATCACCATGACCTCCACACTTGATGACACAACTTCTCTGACCCTCAGTGCAACTACAACACATGTCAGCATCACCTCATCACTAGTCAGCACGCCCTCCACACCTGTCACTAAAACTGAGCCTTCAACATCAAATCCAGCTACTGACACCTCAACACCCATCACTGAAACCTCATCCATGACCTCAACACAAGACAAAATGACCTCAGCTTCACTACAGATGACCACAGCAGCACTCACTGCAACCTCAGCACAGTCCTCAACCACAACCACAGTACCAAGCACGACTACAACAGCTGCTCCAGCAGAGCCAAAAATTCAACTGGAATTTAAGTTGGAGCAAACATTTACACAAGAGCTTGCGAACACATCCTCACCAGAGTTCAAGGAATTAAGTAACCAAGTTGCCTCAGCAGTGAGTTCATATTCAATTATTATTGTTTTTATTGCATATTGAAATCATCACATGCCATATTTATCATGCAATTGTAGCTTTAAAGTAGAGAAAGTTTTTTTTTTTTTTTTTTTTTCAATAACTCAAATATATAAGAGGAAAAACTTGAGTTAAACTGTGAGGAATTTATTTGCTATACAAGCAATTTTGGGAGGATAGCTTTGTTCAAGACTTTACAAATATGATAAATGACAAAGGTTTAACATTAATGTCATTCAGCAATGACAGAATGTTTCTTTAAACATTAATTACAGCTGGACACAGTCTATTCACAAAAATTTGGACCAAGCTTCAACCGAACAGTCATCAAAGGTTTCAGGTATATTACCCTGCTATTTGTGGCATGTATTAAGTATTTTGAACTAACAGATAATACATTACATTGTTCACCCTAGATTTAAGATAGAGATGTACGTTAACAAATACTGTTTTGAGAAAAATACATTTACAAATGCCCTGTAATACATAACTACCATCCTAATATATATAGAAAGTACATTCAAATGCATTACAAACATTATCTCTACACAGTAACCACAGTAAACACACCTTTGAAACTGTCTTTTTGTCACAGTCAAGGATCTGTTGTGGTAGATGCTGAGCTGATATTTAATGAGGTTGAAACACTACCAAATGCCAGCTCTGCAGCTGACACTTTGAAGACTGCTGTATCCAGCCCTAATTTTACTCTCCCTGTCAACACATCATCAATTACTACAGCTGGTGAGAAACTTTTGTAATTTCAGACTGTAAGAAACAAAACTCCCTTAAACAATATAAAATTTAAAATTGAAAAATGACACACATGAACATTAGAAAGAGAACCATGCTTATTTTATACATCTTGTTTCCAGTTGTGTTGGCACCAACTGATGCTCCAGCCAAAGCTGACAATTCAACACTGATGACAACGACATCTGTATCAGGTACGATCGTGACGTGACACCCTTAGAATCTTCTATTTAGTATACTACATAAAATACAGTGCATAACTAACCTCTAACCCAATCAAATAATTGCCCCAACAGTCAGCCAAACCTCCCAACCAGACAGCACATCTTCATCCCCAATCAAAACATCAACATCATTCCATCTGATTACATCTGCAGTCACTGCAACCTCATCAGAACAACCATCAACATTAAATAGTGAAACCTCAACACTAGTCACTATTACCTCACCAAATACGGAGATGATTTCATCACCAGACAGTGCAACCACACCAACAGCACCCATAACATCAGTGTTAATGACTGGATCTTCAACATTAGTCAACATGACCTCACCAACGGAAAGTCCAGCCTCATCAACTCTACATGAAACCTCAACAGTGGTCTCCATGACCTCACCAAATACAGACATGACATCAGCACCAGTCAGTGCAACCACACCAACAGCACCCATAACATCAGTGTTAATGACTGGATCTTCAACATTAGTCAACAGGACCTCAACCATGGTCCATATGACCTCATCATCAGATTCAACAAAAGAGACCACATTAACAGATAATACATCCTCACCATTAGCCACCATGACCTCATCAAATAGTGACATGACTTCATCACCAGCACCCATAACATCGATGCCAGTAACTGGATCATCAACATTAGTCAGCATGACCTCAACCATGGTCCATATGACCTCATCAGATTCAACAAAAGAGACCACATTAACAGATAATACATCCTCACCATTAGCCACCATGACCTCACCAAATAGTGACATGACTTCATCACCAGCACCCATGACATTGATGCCAGTAACTGGATCATCAACATTAGTCAACATGACCTCAACCATGGTCCATATGACCTCATCACCACGTTCAACCCAAGACACAACATTAATAGTCAATGAAACCTCACCATTCATCAGCATAACCTCACCAACACAAAGTCCAGCCTCATCAACTCTACATGAAACCTCAACAGTGGTCACCATGACCTCACCAAATACTGACATGACATCAGCACCAGTCAGTGCAACCACACCAACAGCACCCATAACATCAGTGTTAATGACTGGATCTTCAACATTAGTCAACATGACCTCAACCATGGTCCATATGACCTCATCATCAGATTCAACAAAAGAGACCACATTACCAGAAAATACATCCTCACCATTAGTCACCATGACCTCACCAACGGAAAGTCCAGCCTCATCAACTCTACATGAAACCTCACCAAGCATCACCATAACGTCCACACTAGATGAGACAACTTCTCTGACCCTCAGTGCAACTACAACACATGTCAGTATTACCTCATCACTAGTCAGCACGCCCTCCACACCTGTCACTAAAACTGAGCTTTCAACATCAAATCCAGCTACTGACACCTCAACACCCATCACTGAAACCTCACCCATGACCTCAACACAAGACAAAATGACCTCAACTTCACTACAGATGACCACAGCAGCACTCACTGCAACCTCAGTACAGTCCTCAACCACAACCACAGTACCAAGCACGACTACAACAGCTGCTCCAGCAGAGCCAAAAATTCAACTGGAATTTAAGTTGGAGCAAACATTTACACAAGAGCTTGCGAACACATCCTCACCAGAGTTCAAGGAATTAAGTAACCAAGTTGCCTCAGCGGTGAGTTCAAATACAGTTTTTACTGCTGTTATTGCATCCTTACAACACCAGATGCTGCTTTAGTCATGCAATTTCAATCTTACAGTACGTTACACCAAGATTTTAAACAAGAACTTAAGTAAAGGCAAGACTTCAGTGAAGGAATGTGAAACTCATTCGCCATACGAGCAATAACTATGTTCATAACTTATTTACTATTATGACTGAAAAATGTTTAACATTACCTCGAGACAGCAATAACAATAACATTTATGAAAAATCATTTCCAGCTGGACACAGTCTATTCACAAAAATTTGGACCAAGCTTCAACCGAACAGTCATCAAAGGTTTCAGGTAGAAAACATTGCTAATTTTGCATTTTGAAATGTATTTTGTTCTTAACAAGATATTGTCTTGATTTCTCATCTTCATGTGCATAAGTATATGGGTACTGTCCACGTATTCTTTAACTGAATTTTCTTTTAGAAATATTATGTAACCACTATCCTGTTAAACCTAGATTTAAATGTTAAACAACACTTGTGCACTTGTGCTAAAAGATCACAGCCCTAAGCAAGTCTTTAATTAATCTTCTTTTGCAGTCAAGGATCTGTTGTAGTAGATGCTGAGCTGATATTTAATGAGGTTGAAACACTACCAAATGCCAGCTCTGCAGCTGACACTTTGAAGACTGCTGTGTCCAGCCCTAATTTTACTCTCCCTGTCAACACATCATCAATTACGACAGCTGGTGAGAAATTTTTGTAATTTCAAACTGTTCAATGAAAACTCCCCTAAATAGAATCAGTTCTTACTGTGAAAAATTATGACACATGAACATTAGAGAGAGAACAGCACTTATTTTATACATCTCCTTTTCAGTTGTGTTGGTACCAACTGAAGCCCCAGCCAAAGCTGACACTTCAACACTGATGACAACAACACCTGTATCAGGTACAATCATTACATGACCATACTCAAAATCCTTTCACTGAGGTTTACATATTCAGTTGGATATGAGATCTCATGATTGAAATTACCTTTCAAGCGGGACTTGATTAACTAACAGTATTTTTGAGCTTTGATTTATGAATGAATAAGCAGTTTCTTTGCATTGTTTCAATTTTCTACAGTCTTCTACTGAAGTTTCTTGGTCTTACGCATTGGTTAGCTGAGAAAAAAATTAATTCTATTTTAAGCTGATAGTTAGTTTACCATCCCCTAGTTAACACTTCTTCAGCACCAATAAAAGGACTCTGCATTCACTTCATTTGACCACATCTTTGGTCACAGCAACCTTATCAATAGAAAAAAATGACCCCATCATAATCTGATTCAGTTGTGAAAAAACATAACATGATGTCATGCACCATCAGTAAAATCCACCCACCACTCTTTGACACAACAATCAGCCGGGCCCCGACATCAGTTTAGTCGGGAGCATACCTTGTGACCTCAGCGTCAGTCAACACAACCACTTTTGTTAAAGGCAAATGAATCCAACTGTTACACTTACAAACACAATCTCATCATCCACAATGGCAACTTCTCCACAAGGAAAACCATCTCTGGTCAAACTGATGTCACATCAGTGTGAGCATCAAAAGAAATGAGCTCCACATGTCCTTAACACTGCACAAGCAACATCCCCTCCATTCACTAAAACCATGTCATACAAAACCTTAAAACAACCAATGACAACTTCAATATTTGACTATTTAACAACCATCATGGCAAACATAAAAGTACCCAAAATGAGCTTAAAACTAGTTTGTGCAATTCCAACATCACTTAGAGCCAAATGACCATCAGTCTACATGACTTTGCCACATGCCAGTGCTATCCCTTCAGTTTATATGGCTCTTTCAAAAGTTTGTCACCATGAACACACCAACAGCAATGCAACCTTCTCAACAGTCCACTCAACCACACACTCAAATGAAATCACAAGAGGAGTTCCAATATCTTTTCCAACAGTTGAAACAGCCTCAACACTAGTAAATGCAACCACAGTAAACCTGATTACATCAGTTGTCTATATGTCCTCATCACCACTTCATCTTACCTCATCTTTAATCCATATGACGCCATTAACACTCAACATAATGCCAACATTTGTCACCAAAAATTCACCAACAGAAAATCTAGCCTCAACAATAATCCATCCATCTACAACAACTCCAGATGAAACCTCAACAAGTGTCGCCATGACTTCACTACTTGCTGAAATAACTTCTCTGACAACATGGGAAACTTCACATTTCAACAACACCGTTCTTTAAGTCAGAAGGCCCTCCACGCCTGTCACTAAAGCTGAGCCTTTTACATCAATTCTGGCAACTTACACCTCAACATCCATCCATGACCCCAGCACAGGTCAAAATGACCTCTACATCACTTCAGATGACCACAGCAGCACTCACTGCAACCTCAGTATAACTGGTAACAAGATGGTACTTAGCAACAAGTACTTAGTACCAAGCACATGGTACAGTACCAAACACATCTACAACAGCTGTTCCAGTAGAGCCAAAAGTTAAACTAGAATTGACGTTGGGGCAAATATTTACACAAGAGCTTACAAAAACTGTTCAGCAGTCCAAGCATTTGGTGACCACATGGAGACTGTGGTAAGTTTTTACATATTCTATTGCCTTTTCGACAGCTTTACATATCAAGACTCTAACATCTTTATTGCGGTTAAGCCAGTGAAAGTAGGTCAAAAGCTGAGTTTCGACAAATTTACATCAGAGCATTTCAGATGTTTCAGTTCATCTAATAATTATTTAAATTTAATAATAATTAACATTTTAAAAATCACATTTAGAAAATAAATACATAGATAAAAGTTGTGTTTAACTCAACATAGTCTAAAAGACCTGGATCCACCTTAAATGAATCTGTTATCAGTATGTCACATGAATAATGCTGTTTTTTACATATAATTTCCAAAGTTGTTCTAACTTGTTCAAAAATTTATTTTTGTCATACATTCATCAAAAACACATTTATTGACTGCCAGATGATGTAATACCAAATGCCAGCTCTGCAGCTGACACAAAAGACTGTGCCTCCAGCTATGAATTTTCTTTCCATTCAAAGATTTCATCGATTACTAGTAGAAAATCAGTTTACCGAAAAGCAAATGCCCTAATTAATCGTCACAGCACTTGCTGAATCTCTTGCTTTGGTATCAGCAAGAAAGATATTAATTTCTTGAGTTTGTTAATAAATACAGCTTCAATATAATCAAACACAAGTAAAATGTACAAAAATCTCAGCCCCACACAGCAGCATCTCTCAACATAGCTTCATCTACATTCCACATGGCCTCACAATAGATATGACGTTGTCATTACTCTAACCAGTAATCACTTTACCCTTAAGAAAAAGTAAATTATGATACCTTTTTCTAATCAAATCTTTCAGTCAAAGGTAAGATGTGAATTTTGCAGATCTGTTACTTAACAATCTCAGAAATGTGGACACACTTCCCATGTAAGTTCTGCGAGAAATACTTTGTTGGATGCTAAAAATGACATTTTTCACCATCTGTTGCTGTGCCCATTCAGACTTTAAAGAAAGATTTAACCATCATTCTGTTTATTGAATGTAACTGAACATGTGTTAATAACATTATAATTATACTTCTTTTCCAGTTGTTCTTGAACCAGTTAATCTGCAAGCATGACTATGGCCTCCACTTATACCAACAACTGCTATGAATCATCCACTCCTTTCATTGCTACCATTCAACGTGTATTCAATGTTACTAAGCTCTGTTTTCTAACATTTTCATAACAAGCATGTTTCAATTCAGTAAGAAAAAGACAGCAATTTAAGATTGCCATAATTATCTGTATCATTTCATTTATTTTCACTTCTGTGTAACATGTCATTTTGAAATGTAATTTATAAACAGGATGTTTAACTTCTGATTACCTTTGGAAATAAGTTATGTTATACAAATAAAGTTGCCTTGCCCTACCATACTTGTACTCGAGTTTCATTCACAGTTGCTCTCAAGACAAAACAGTTACTCAAAATTTAAAGAGTCTGGAAGAAAACTGTCATAGTCCCAAAATTTGTATGTGAAACTTAAACCTGTCTCACTCATTTGTCTTCAGGTAATACAACCCCATCATCACAAAATATGACATCAGCATCTGTCCATTCAACCCCGGCAACAAATATGACAACCATATCTTCAGGTAAGACAATGCTTTACATAGCACACATATCACTGCCACTATTACTGAAGTTTAATCTCAAGGAATTTCACACCAACAGGAAATATAACTTCACCATCTGTCAACATAACCTCATCACCAGTAAACATGACAACACAACAAGTCAACATGACCTCACCATTGCAAAACACAACCTCACCACCAATGAACATGACATCGCCAGCACTCAACGCGACCTCCCCACCCATGAATATGACCTCATCACCCTTCAACGCAACCTCACCACCCATGAATATGACCTCGTCACCGCTCAACGCAACCTCACCACCCATGAATATGACCTCGTCACCGCTCAACGCAACCTCACCACCCATGAATATGACTTCACCACCACTCAATGCAACCTCGCCACCCATGAATATGACTTCACCACCACTCAACGCAACCTCGCCACCCATGAATATGACTTCACAATCACTCAATGCAACCTCGCCACCCATGAATATGACTTCACCACCACTCAACGCAACCTCGCCACCTATGAATATGACTTCACCACCACTCAATGCAACCTCACCACCCATGAATATGACCTCGCCACCACTCAACGCAACCTTGCCACCCATTAATATGACTTCACCACCACTCAATGCAACCTCGCCACCCATGAATATGACTTCACCACCACTCAACGCAACCTCGCCACCCATGAATATGACCTCGCCACCGCTCAACGCAACCTCACCACCCATGAATATGACCTCATCACCGCTCAACGCAACCTCACCACCCATGAATATGACCTCGCCACCGCTCAACGCAACCTCACTACCCATGAATATGACCTCAGCACCACTCAACGCAACCTCACCACCCATGAATATGACCTCACCACCACTCAATGCAACCTCGCCACCCATGAATATGACTTCACCACCACTCAACGCAACCTCGCCACCCATGAATATGACTTCACAATCACTCAATGCAACCTCGCCACCCATGAATATGACTTCACCACCACTCAACGCAACCTCGCCACCTATGAATATGACTTCACCACCACTCAATGCAACCTCACCACCCATGAATATGACCTCGCCACCACTCAACGCAACCTTGCCACCCATTAATATGACTTCACCACCACTCAATGCAACCTCGCCACCCATGAATATGACTTCACCACCACTCAACGCAACCTCGCCACCCATGAATATGACCTCGTCACCGCTCAATGCAACCTCACTGCCAATGAATATAACCTCGTCACCACTCAACGCAACCTCACCACCCATGAATATGACCTCGCCACCGCTCAACGCAACCTCACCACCCATGAATATGACCTCATCACCGCTCAACGCAACCTCACCACCCATGAATATGACCTCGCCACCGCTCAACGCAACCTCACCACCCATGAATATGACCTCAGCACCGCTCAACGCAACCTCACCGACCATGAATATGACCTCGCCACCGCTCAACACAACCTCACCACCCATGAATATGACCTCGTCACCGCTCAACGCAACCTCATCACCCATGAATATGACCTCGCCACCGCTCAACGCAACCTCACCACCCATGAATATGACCTCGTCACCGCTCAACGCAACCTCACCACCCATGAATATGACCTCGCCACCGCTCAATGCGACCTCACCACCCATGAATATGACCTCGTCACCGCTCAACGCAACCTCACCGACCATGAATATGACCTCGCCACCGCTCAACGCAACCTCACCACCCACGAATATGACCTCGTCACCGCTCAACGCAACATCACCACCCATGAATATGACCTCGCCACCGCTCAACGCAACCTCACCACCCATGAATATGACCTCAGCACCGCTCATTGCAACCTCACCACCCATGAATATGACCTCGCCACCACTCAACGCAACCTCACCACCTATGAATATGACCTCGTCACCACTTAGCCCTACTTCAACACCAGTCAACATGACCTCAGGTCCAACACTCATGGCAACCTCATCACCAGTAAATGCAACCTCTGCCAATCCAATGTCTACCATGTCACTGCCAGGTAACCTACACTTGCATACACAATAAAGCAATCTGAAATGATTGCAGCTAAGTAAAATGTCAATACTTCAAAGGTTGAGTAACAGAGCAAAACTTTGTTATAAATAAAACCATGTTTTTGAGATCTATTCTTCACTGAATCCTAAACAGTTACAGCACAAGCAACAACAGCTGCACCAGAAGAACCAAAAATTGAACTGGAATTTAGGTTGGACCAAACATTTGAACCAGAGCTTACAAACACATCCTCAACAGCATTCAAGGAATTAAGTAACAAAGTTGCCTCAGCAGTAAGTTCAAATACAATTTTTACTGCTTTTATTGCATCTTTACATCACCAGATACCATTTTTGTCACACAATTTTAGCATAAAAGGTAGGAAAAGCCAAGACTTTGTGCAACATTTGTATAAAGGGCATTTTAATCAGTTAATATGAAATTAATTTAACTTACAAGCAATATTTGCAGGATTTTTTGGCATACAACTCATTTACTGTTATCATGTTTGAACAAGGTTTCACGTGGTTTTCTGTTATGACAGTGTCTTTCTCTAAAAATCATTCACAGCTTGACGAAGTCTATTCAAAACAATTCGGACCAAGCTTCAACCGAACTGTCATCAATGGTTTCAGGTATACATCCCTGCTAATTTAAAGATTTTAAAAGATTTTGTAATTAATGAGTTATTCTATTCATTTGTCATCTGAACTTCAGAAACATGTCATCTATTATTTTTCAGAACAGTATATTTAACCAATATTAGTACATCATTGTTATGTAATCATTAAAGGCATGATTCAAGTGCAAAAAACCCACTTGTGGTACAAGATCACAGCATTAAACACCCTTTTTTAAAATCTCTCTATGTCACAGTCAAGGATCTGTTGTGGTGGATGCTGAGCTAAGATTCAATACGGGGCAGCCACTGCCAAATGCCAGCTCTACAGTCAGCACTTTACAGGATGCAGTTTCTGGGGGGAATTTTTCCCTCCCTGTCAATACATCATCTATCACTGCAGAAGGTGAGAAATAATTGAATTTCAAAAGAATTGAAACCATTTCAATTTTTTACTGAAGAAAAAATGTACTAATGGGACTAACATGTTCAATAATTATTTTTACAGTTGTGTTGGCACCAACTCAAGCTCCAGTCACAGCTGCCCCTACAACTGTTATGAATACAACAGTGTTACCAGGTACCATCATGACAGCAGAAATATGATACTGTTATATAGATCATCTTAAAGGGATACTCCAGTATTTATGAAGTTGAATCGTACTTGTCTTTAAACGAGTTTTAGGTTGAAATTGGCCAAAAACCAATGTCAGCTCAACTGTATCCTTTTTAGAACATTTTTTAAGTGTTTAATTTTTCACCCTGAAAGTGTCTGAGTTTGGTGCTCTTCTGCAATGCGAGCCTCAGATACCGGCTATGTGCTCTTTAGCCCCAGAGCATCTGAACAACTGTTTGGGTCTTCGGGCTTCATCACAGTCATCAAACTTGTTATTTTAGCTCAGTTTTGATTTCAACAGCTGACAACAACAGCACAGTCTATAAATGATGTTATTCAACTTTATTTTTGCAACTCAAAAATTTCATTCAATGTTTTTTAAGGTAAAGATCTTGTATAAACTGTAGCTTGTCAATTTGTCAGCCATGAAAGGAATAAAGCGACAGCCATAAACTTACTTGGATGACAAATTCCCATTCAGTTCTTCTGGTCGGGGTCTGTTCCTCCAATTTATCTTTAGAAAGTTAAAGAAGGTCTGTAAAACACTAGCATTCAGTAAGGCAGGGAAGTGCAGGCTGCAGATTTCTATGAGCTATCCTTGATCAGAAATGCCCTGGAGATGTGTTGTCACACTCGTTACAGCAGCCGCTCTCCATGCTCATGGGCTCACACACCAACACCACCTGGTAACACACGATCTCTTCTGCTATCTAGCCCCCAATAAACTTCTCTTCTCTGTCTTTCTTCCTGAAGAGTCTCCATCAGTATAGGGTTTTTTTGTGTGTGCACAGGGTTGAGAAAAGTATCCTGCCATATCCACATTAAATGGCACATCATTGCCACTCAATTCAAAATCACTACTTTTAGTTTTGTTTTAGCTGAGTTACTTCTTGTGTCTCTGGCAAAGCCCGCAGACCCAAACAACTGATGAGACATGCTGTGGCAGAAGGGCACATAGCTGGTAGCTGAAGTGTCCATTTTAGTAATGTGCCAAACACAGAGGTTTCTGGGTGAAAAATAAAGCACCTCAAAAATAATTCGAATAGCATGCAATCCAGTCAGCAGTGGTCTTGACCCATTTTTACCTAGAATTTAATAAATAGCACAGAGCAACTGTACCCATAAGTACCTCTGTATAGCTTTGCTTCCCCAAGCGCCTTCTGTTTCTCTTCACAAAAGGCTAAAAGCACTACTATCTCCAAGTACCTCATGCAACCTCAAATCTAAAATACTGGAATGTCCCTTTAAGAAATGGTATCACTGATCAGCTAGTATAAAAATAGTATAACAATTGTGTTCCATAAAAAAAAAAATGAAGTTCATAAACTTTTTGAACAGGGACTTTGCAACCGGTCAACATGACCTCATCACCACTCAACGCGACCTCACCACCTATGAATATGACCTCGCCAAGTCTCAACGTGACCTCACCACCTATGAATATGACCTCCCCACCACTCAACGCAACCTCACCACCCATGAATATGACCTCGCCCCCACTCAACGCAACCTCACCACCCATGAATATGACCTCGCCCCCACTCAACGCAACCTCACCACCCATGAATATGACCTCGCCCCCACTCAACGCAACCTCACCACCCATGAATATGACCTCGCCACCACTCAACGCAACCTCACCACCCATGAATATGACCTCACCACCGCTCAACGCAACCTCACCACCCATGAATATGACCTCACCACTACTCAACGCAACCTCACCATCCATGAATCTGACCACACAACAGCTCAATGTAACATCCCCACCCATGAATATGACCTCGCCCCCACTCAACGCAACCTCACCACCCATGAATATGACCTCGCCACCACTCAACGCAACCTCACCACCCATGAATATGACCTCTGCACCGCTCAACGCAACCTCACCACCCATGAATATGACCTCGCCACCGCTCAATGCAACCTCACCACCCATGAATATGACCTCGCCACCAATGAATATAACCTCACCACCCCTCAACACAACCTCATCACCCATGAACATGACCTCACCACCCCTCAACGTAACCTCACCACCCATGAATATGACCTCAGCACCACTCAACGCAACCTCACCACCCATGAATATGACCTCACCACCCCTCAACGTAACCTCACCACCCATGAATATGACCTCAGCACCACTCAACGCAACCTCACCACCCATGAATATGACCTCACCGCCACTCAACGCAACCTCACCACCTATGAATATGACCTCACCACCACTCAACGCAACCTCACCACCTATGAATATGACCTCACCGCCACTCAATGCAACCTCACCACCCATGAATATGACCTCACCACCACTCAACGCAACCTCACCACCCATGAATATGACCTCACCACCACTCAACGCAACCTCACCACCCATGAATATGACCACACCACTCCTCAACACAACCTCAACGCCTATAAATGAGACCACTGGTCCACCACTCACAGCAACCTCATCATCACAAAATGCAACCTCCATCAACCAAATGTCTACCATATCAGCGCCAGGTAACCTACACTTGCACACACAGTAAAGCAATTTGAAATGATGGTAGCTTTTCGAAATGTCAGTACTTTAAAAACCCTGCGAACTGAAATCCAAGGTTTTTGTCTATACACATTAGATATCTAGGAATATGGTTGCTGTAAACATTTTGAAACACTGAGATCATCATGTGACTGAAATCTGGATTTAGACTGTTCAAAAGTTTGTCAACTTTTTCCTGGCTGGGTTTAATTTTGGTGGGGCAAATATGTGGGCTTGTGATGTCATAAGACCACAGTAAGGAATTAACCCACCCCTCTATCACTTCAATATAAAGTCACAAAACAGTTCATCTCAGCACAGTCTGTTGTTGTGCTGATGTCACTGCCTTTACTGAAATTAACAGTCAGTTGTCCATCCATCCATCCATCCATCTATCTTCTTCCACTTATCCAAGGTCGGGTCGCGGGGGCAGCACCCTAAGCAGGGAAGCCCAGACTTTCCTTTCCCCAGCCATTTCGTCCAGCTCCTCCTGGGGGACCCCAAGACGTTCCCTGGCTAGCTGAGGGACATAGTCTCTCCAGTGTGTCCTGGGTCTTCCTCCTCCCAGGGGGACCTGCCCTGGAACATGGTTGAAGCTCAGAGTTGAAGCGCCTTCTGACAAGGGGCTCCGCCAGACGTTCCCAGCAGACCCTCACAATACGTTTGGGCCTGCCAGGTCTGACCGGCATCCTCCCCCACAGAGCGGAGCCAACTTACCACCAGGTGGTGATCAGTTGACAACTCTGCCCCTCTCTTTACCCGAGTGTCCAGGACATGTGGTAGCAAGTCCAATGATACGACTACAAAATCGATCATCGAACTGCAACCTAGGGTGTCCTGGTGCCAAATGCACATGTGGACACCCTATGCCTGAACATGGTGTTCGTTATAGACATTCCATGGCAAGCACAAAAGTCTAGCAACAGGACACCACTCGGGTTCAGACCAGGGGTGTCGTTGCTCCCAGTCACCCCCTTCCAGGTCTCACTGTCATTGCCTATGTGAGCATTGAAGTCTTCCAGCAAAACGAAGGAGTCCCCAGAAGAAGCACTCTCCAGCACCCCCTCCAGCGACTCCAAAAAGGGTGGGCACTCTGCACTGCCATTTGGTGCATACACACAAACAACAGTCAGGACCCGTCCCCCACCCAAAGGTGGAGGGAGGCTACCCTTTCATCCACCGGGGTAAACCTTAATATACAGGCTGCCAGCCCAGGGGCAATCAGTATGCCCACACCTGCTTGGCGCCTCTCACCAAGGGCAACTCCTGAGTGGAAAATAGTCCAACCCTTCTCAAGAGGATTGGTTCCAGAGCCCAAACTGTACGTTGAGGTGAGACCAACTATATCTAGCTGGTACCGCTCAGCCTCATGCACAAGCTCAGGGTCCTTCCCCACCAGAGAAGTGACATTCCATGTCCCCAGAGCCAGCTTCTGCAGCAGAGGATTGGACCGCCAGGGTCCCCGCCTTCGGCTGCCACCCAGCTCGCACAGCACCCGAGCTCTATGGCCCCTCCTGCGGGTGGTAAGTCCATGGGAGGGGGGGCCCACGTTGGCCGCTGTGCCTGACAGGGCCCCATAAGTGCAGGCTTGTCCACCAGGCGCTCGCCATCGAGCCCCACTCCCAGCCCTGGCTCCAGGAGGGGGCCCCGGTGACATGTGTCCAGGCGAGGAAGAGTGGAAACCGTCCTGCTGTTCCGCCATATGAGGTTTTTGAGCTGCACTTCATCTGATCCCTCACCTAGGACGTGTTTGCCTTGGGAGACCCTACCAGGGGCATGAAGCCCCTGACAACATAGCTCCTAGGGTCACTGAGACACGTAAACCCCTCTACCACGATAAGGTGGCAGCTCAGGGCAGCTCAGTCAGTTAAATGCTGTTTTTTAATTCTGTGTGAGGTAAATTTCCCAAATCTTTCAGCTATAGTGGTCTATGGATCATTTTAAGTATCGTAACAAAGAGATTTGAGCTGTAAAACAGACTTTGCCTCTTCTCTGGCATAGAGCCAGGCAGCTGCCCTCTGAACATAAGGTTAAAATTCAGATTGGAATTTTTTTTTAAATCCGAGATGATCGTATTTCTCCTGAGTGGGCGTAGCTTCAGCTTATTCAAAAGACACTCCCACACCATCTTGGAGTGGATTTTACTGCCTTATTTTTCATGATTTTGAAGCCCAATTTTATAAACCTAGAGATGTTTTATTTGACTTAAATTTAATTAAGGGGTTTATAACACAGCGACCTTTCATACAACAAACCTAAATATGGATTCATTTTCACTTCACAGGGTCTTTAAAGGTCGTGTAACACAGAGAAAAACTTTGTTATAATTAAAACCATGTTTTAAAGGTGTATTTCTCAATACCTCTCAAAAACAGTTACATCCCAAGCAACAACAGCTGCTCCAGAAGAGTCAAAAATAAAACTGGGTTTTAGGTTGGATCAAACATTTACACAAGACCTTGCAAACACATCCTCACCAGCGTTCAAGGAATTAAGTAACCAAGTCACCTCAGCGGTAAGTTCAAATACAATTTTTACTGCTTTTATTGCATCTTTACATCATCAGATGCTGCTTTTGTTGTGCAGATTTAGCTTAAAAAGGTACAATAAGCAAAGGCTTCATATAAAGCTTGAGTATTTAAAAGGCAGACCTGACTGAATTATATGAAATTCATTTAACTTACTAGCAATATTTGCAGGAAAACTGGCATACAACTCATTTACTAATATCATGGCTGAACAAGGTTTCACATAGTTTTCAGCTATGACAGTGACTTTCTTTAAAAATCTTTACAGCTGAACACAGTCTATTCAGAACAATTTGGAAGCTCCTTCAACCGAACTGTCATCAATGGTTTCAGGTATACATCCCTGCTAATTTAAAGATTTTAAAAGATTTTGTAATTAATGAGTTATTCTATTCATTTGTCATCTGAACTTCAGAAACATGTCATCTATTATTTTTCAGAACAGTATATTTAACCAATATTAGTACATCATTGTTATGTAATCATTAAAGGCATGATTCAAATGCAAAAAACCCACTTGTGGTACAAGATCACAGCATTAAACACCCTTTTTTAAAATCTCTCTATGTCACAGTCAAGGATCTGTTGTGGTGGATGCTGAGCTAAGATTCAATACGGGGCAGCCACTGCCAAATGCCAGCTCTACAGTCAGCACTTTACAGGATGCAGTTTCTGGGGGGAATTTTTCCCTCCCTGTCAACACATCATCTATCACTGCAGAAGGTGAGAAATAATTAAATTTCTAAAGAATTGAAACCATTTCAATTTTTTACTGAATGAAAAATGTACTAATGGGACTAACATGTTCAATAATTATTTTTACAGTTGTGTTGGCACCAACTCAAGCTCCAGTCACAGCTGCCCCTACAACTGTTATGAATACAACAGTGTTACCAGGTACCATCATGACACAGTAGCAACATGATATTATAATGTAGTTCACCTTAAGAGAAAATTTGTGTTACTCATCACAAAAAGTGCAATAATTCAGTTCAATGGAAAATAAAAAGTTCATAAACTTTTCTTACAGCAACTTCACAGCCAGCCAACATGACATCAGCACCACTCAACGCAACCTCACCACCCATGAATATGACCTCGCCACCGCACAACGCAACCTCACCACCCATGAATATGACCTCGCCACCACTCAATGCAACCTCACCACCCATGAATATGACCTCAGCCCCACTCAATGTAACCTCACCACCCATGAATATGACCTCAGCGCCACTCAATGTAACCTCACCACCCATGAATATGACCTCACCACCACTCAATGTAACCTCACCACCCATGAATATGACCTCACCGCCACTCAATGTAACCTCACCACCCATGAATATGACCTCACCGCCACTCAACGCAACCTCACCACCCATGAATATGACCTCACCGCCACTCAATGTAACCTCACCACCCATGAATATGACCTCACCGCCACTCAATGCAACCTCACCACCCATGAATATGACCTCACAGCCACTCAATGCAACCTCACCACCCATGAATATGACCTCACCGCCACTCAATGTAACCTCACCACCCATGAATATGACCTCACCGCCACTCAATGCAACCTCACCACCCATGAATATGACCTCACCGCCACTCAATGCAACCTCACCACCCATGAATATGACCTCACCGCCACTCAATGCAACCTCACCACCCATGAATATGACCTCACCGCCACTCAACGCAACCTCACCACCTATGAATATGACCTCACCGCCACTCAATGCAACCTCACCACCCATGAATATGACCTCACCGCCACTCAATGTAACCTCACCACCCATGAATATGACCTCACCGCCACTCAACGCAACCTCACCACCCATGAATATGACCTCACTGCCACTCAATGTAACCTCGCCACCCATGGATATGACCTCACCGCCACTCAACACAACCTCGCCACCCATGAATATGACCTCACCACGGCTCAATGTGACCTCACCACCCATGAATATGACCTCACCGCCACTCAATGCAACCTCACCACCTATGAATATGACCTCACCGCCACTCAATGCAACCTCACCACCTATGAATATGACCTCACCGCCACTCAATGCAACCTCACCACCTCTTAGTGTAACCTCTACCATGTCAGGTAATACATTTCTATCAATACAGCCTTCTTGAGACTTGCATTTTCTGAGCATCTCATTAGAGTAGACATTTTTCAATATGGTACCCATCATAACTTTTTTTGCTTTTAGGTAATGCAACCACTCCAGCAGTGACTGGGACATCAGTGAACCCAATGACCACAACTGGTGCAGTGGTCATGACAACGGTTGCAGCAGATACTAAGGTCTCCCTGAGGTTTAGTTTGATACGAAACTTTACGGCACAACTTGCAAACCAGTCATCGACGGAGTTTATAACACTAAGTACTGAAGTTGAAAATGCTGTAAGTATAGAGACTTTTTCAGCTTTACAATTGAATCATGCATGCATATGTTTTACTGGCCTCTGCAGCACTTAAAAACATTTTTTATGCAAATGATCTGATCTTATATTTTAATTTTAATTTGTACACTATGATCTTTATCATATTACTGTGTACATTTCTTTTCTCCAGCTTTTCAGTATCTATAAAGACCAATTCGGAGATCGTTTTGTGAGAGTTCTGATCCTCTCTTTCAGGTATGTGATAATTATTACAAAATATCTAAGATATGTAAAGAATATTTTACAACTTTTACTGTGAAGGAATTCCATTGCTAGACATTAATAACATTTCAACTAGTGTTGCTTTTCACACTTCCAGTTAAAAACAGTAAAAACAACCACTTCTCTTACAGTCAAGGCTCTGTTGTGGTCAATTCTGAGCTGGTATTTAATAATGCTAGCTCAGTACCGGAAACAAGTGTTGTCTCAAATGTTCTGGTTGCTGCAGCTTCCAACAACACAAACTTCACCCTTCCAGTTAATCCAACAAGTGTTGTTGCAACAGGTAAGAGTTCTTTCATTCAATTTAAATTTTTTTTCTGACAGAGAACACAGTATATGTGTATTAAGAAAGCCTCAAAAGCTCACCAGCCTTAATGTTTTTGTTACAGTAACAATAACATCAACAGTTGCGCCCACCGCAGCTCCGACTGCAGCTCCCAATGCCACCGCAGCTCCAACTTCAGCTCCAAATGCAACAGCTGCTCCAACTGCAGCTCCCAATGCCACTGCAGCTCCAACTGCAGCTCCCAATGCCACCGCAGCTCCGACTGCCGCTCCCAATGCCACCGCAGCTCCGACTGCCGCTCCCAATGCCACCGCAGCTCCGACTGCAGCTCCCAATGCCACCGCAGCTCCGACAGCTGCTCCCAATGCCACCGCTGCTCCGACAGCTGCTCCCAATGCCACCGCAGCTCCGACTACTGCTCCCAATGCCACCGCAGCTCCAACTGCCGCTCCCAATGCCACCGCTGCTCCGACAGCTGCTCCCAATGCCACTGCAGCTCCGACTGCCGCTCCCAATGCCACTGCAGCTCCGACTGCAGCTCCCAATGCCACCGCAGCTCCAACTTCAGCTCCAAATGCAACAGCTGCTCCAACTGCAGCTCCCAATGCCACTGCAGCTCCGACTGCCGCTCCCAATGCCACCGCAGCTCCGACAGCTGCTCCCAATGCCACCGCTGCTCCGACAGCTGCTCCCAATGCCACCGCAGCTCCAACTACTGCTCCCAATGCCACCGCAGCTCCAACTGCCGCTCCCAATGCCACCGCTGCTCCGACTGCTGCTCCCAATGCCACCGCAGCTCCGACAGCTGCTCCCAATGCCACCGCAGCTCCGACTGCTGCTCCCAATGCCACCGCAGCTCCGACTGCTGCTCCCAATGCCACCGCAGCTCCAACTGCCACAGTTGCCACCACTGCTGCTCCTACTGTTGCAGCAACAAGCTCTACTGAGGGAACCCTGTCTCTTTCATTTAGTCTCAACCAAACATTTACAGCAGATCTTCAGAACTCATCCTCAACAGCATTTCAAACTTTAGCTGCAACTGTAAAGTCTGAGGTAAGATTTCTATGCACTGAAATACCAAGCATTAATATTTTAATTGAAAAATTTAATTTGATGCACAGCAGTCATTTGTTTTTTATTATGTAAAAATTTAAATGATCCAAAACAGATGTTGCATCCTACAAATCACCACCTTTGTGTAATAACAGTCGTGCTGTCTTTCAGCTTGACAGAGTGGGAACCAAACTATATGGGTCAAGTTTCAGTCGTTCCATAGTAAATTCATTCATGTAAGCCAAGATTTCAGTTACTTATAATAGTAGCTTTCTATTTACAGGTCACTCACTTTAACATTGTTGGTTTCCCTCCCTTTTTTTGTAGGAACGGATCAGTTGTTGTCCAATCAACCCTTGTATTTGTAAATCAATCCTCGGTTCCATCAGCTAGCACTGCTACCTCACAGCTGAGCAGTGAACTCACCAACAACTCAACCCTAAATGTTGTGTCAGGCAGTGTTACAGCAAGTAAGAGAAAATGAAAAGATCAAATTACATTAATCTGGTTAATATTGTTTAAAAGTAAAAGAATAAAAGATTAACAAATTTCATATTAAAACAAACTACTGATGATATTTGATTTAGGTTCTACCACTGCTACCACCGCAGCCCCAACTGCTGCTGCCACCACTGCTGCTGCCACCACTGCAGCTGCTACCACTGCAGCTGCCACCACTGCAGCTGCCACCACTGCAGCTGCTACTACTGCAGCTGCTACCACTGCAGCTGCCACCACTGCAGCTGCTACTACTGCAGCTGCTACCACTGCAGCTGCTACCACTGCAGCTGCTACTACTGCTGCTGCCACCACTGCTGCTGCTACCACTGCTGCTGCCACCACTGCTGCTGCCACCACTGCAGCTGCTACAACTGCAGCTGCTACAACTGCAGCATCAACAGATCCACCTACATCCAGTGAGGGAACACTGGGTTTAACATTTAGTCTCAATCAAACTTTTACATCTGATCTCTCTAACTCATCCTCAAGTGCATTCCAGACACTAGCTGCAACAGTGGTCAGAGAGGTAAGATTTCTTTAAAACCAGTCTCATTTGACAGATTCTGCATTGGGATTTGGTGTCGTTAAATAAATGCTATCCCAGAACCTATGCACGTTTGATATTGATCTAACTAAAATTAATGCCAATAAACTATTTTCGAGAGAAAAAAAAATTACAGATGATGATCAACTTTCGTACTTCTTTTCCAGAATCTATTTTTATTCCTGCCAAGTTTGTTGGACACAATACTCAAAATGTTCTTGGCTAGAAGTCCTCTATAGCTAGCCCCTAGTTGTATCAAAAGATGGTCAACCCTTCCATACAACAGCTTGAAGACCTTCAGAAATCTTTGAACATTTTTGGATAGGCTCACCCTAAAATCTTCCTGACCTGTTCGTTCACACATGCAGCTCAGAGTGGGAGGCTCTTAATTTCTGTGAGGCAGCGGGATGTCTTTCAAAGCATTGCATACAGGTGCATTTCAGAATATTACAATATCTTGAAAAGTGCATTTTTTCCCCCAAGATTTCTGACAGATAAATTCTAGATTTCATCTCATATAAATTAAAATATTTGAACTTTTTGTTTTGTTTTGTTTACGACTTGCAGCTCACAAAAATAATTAAAAAAAATCCACTACTTCAAAATTTTAGAATATTGTTGAAAAGTCTAATTTGCAAAAGTTTCCTGAGCCTTCTTTTTCTCACTTTGGTTCAGTACACACAACCAAAAATTATCAGAAAGACTAATGACTTTACTGTCAAGAGGACAATCATTGACACCCTTTACAAGAAGGGTAAGTCAAATAAGGTCATTGCGGAAAGGGAAGGCTGTTCTCAGAAGTTGTATTAAAGCATATTCAGTTGACTGAAAGAGAGAAGTTCAGTAAAAAAAAAAATTAAAAAGCCACACAAGCATGAGGGATAACCTTAGCCTTCAGAGGATTGTCAAACAAAGCAGATTTAAGAACTTTGGGGAGCTTTACAAGGAGTGGACTGAGGTGGGAGTCTGTGGATAAAGACCCACCACACACCAATGTGTCTAGGAAATGGGCTGCAGAGGCACAGAATCCAAGGTGCTTGAGATTCAGTGTTTTTTATTTCCACAGTCAGTGATGATTTGAGGTGCCATGTCATCTGCTGCTGTTGGTCCACTGTGCTTTATCAAGTCCAGATTGCTGTCAGCCATCTACCTGGAGATGATAAAGCACTACATACTTCTTTCTGCTTAGAAGCTTTATGGAGATACTTCTTTTCTCTTCCAGCAGGACTTGGTACCTGCCCACAGTGACGCCAGAACTACCAGAAACTGGTTTGGTGACCATGGTATAGATGTGTTTGACTGGCTAGCCAACTGGCCTGACCTGAACCCCATAGAGAATCTCTGGGGCTCTGTCAAGAGGAAGATGAGACACCAGACTTAACAATACAGATGAGCTGAAGGCTGCTATCAGAGCAACCTGGGCTTTATAACAACCCAGCAGGGCCACAGACTGATTGGCTTCATGCCATGATGCGTAGACATTATTTGTGCAAAAGGAGTAACAAGCTCTCCAGCCTTCATTCAAACAAAACTCGGCAATGGAGATGGCAGGAGAAGCTCAAGCTGAAAAACCAGCGCACCCATGGCCATATCTCAGCTCGATGTTTGAGATTTCAAAAATTAAGAATGATTGATATCATCAAAAATTAAATGACAATAGTTGTCCTTATTGCTTTTGGTTGCATTTTTATGGTGAAGTTTTTACAGGTGTTTTATAGACTTTTTGTAGCAGAGTGGTTCTACATGTAAGTCAGTACATCATTAGGTGGTTTCAGAGAGTTACAAGGTTCTGTAAAAGCACTGAGAAAACAATACAGCAATGTACTGATATTAGAAAATGTACTTTGTACTTTTGAATACTTAAGTATTTTTAAAAGTACTTTAGTACTTTAACTTTAGTAAAATTTCACAGAGCAACTTTTACTTGTACTTGAGTAAGATTTGACCACGAGTATCAATACTTTGACTCAAGTCCTGGAGTTGAATTCTTTGTCCACTACTGCTCATAAGGAAATATTTGTTGTTTCTTCTTTGTCAGGGCTTTCTGCCTTTCATTTGTTTTTAGTCAATTAATCACAAATACTTTCTTACAGCTAAACAGAATATGCTCAAATCTCTTTGGAACATCCTTCAGCCGCTCCATAGTGAACTCATTCACGTAAGACCACTTCCCTTTTTTTAATTTTCCACGAAATTTTTCACTCGCTCCTGAAATGTTCCTTTTCCATTTTTCATTACAGGAATGGGTCAGTGGTTGTCAATTCAACACTTGTGTTCACGGATAGAAACTCAGTGCCTTCAGCAAGCAATGCAACCTCACTTCTCAGCAGTGCCCTCACAAGCAACTCAACATCCCTGAATGTTATCGCAGGCAGCGTTTCAGCACGTGAGTTATCAGACAGCTAACAGTCACACTTTGTTGATATACGGTAAATATGTATGCATATAACAATCATGATGCATGATACAGTGCCATATTTCTAAGTCTCAGTTTATTTCTAGAATTCAAGGGTTCTTTATTGTCAACCAAAACCACATAAAAACTAAGCACTATGGTCCCAATAAAAACAGCTAAAGAAATAATGCAATCAAGATTTAAAACTAACCATGAAAAATGGCAAAGCTAAAAGCTAACACATGCATAACAACATCAGCACAAACACGCACACAAAGGCTAGCACACTTGCATCAACACACATTAAAAGCTGTGCAATACAATTTTAGAAACATAAAAAGACAGAGGTAATGGGTAAAGGGTTGGCTAAACCTCTGTTAAAAAACAGTATTTTGATGTTTGATTTAATGTTCTCACCCTGAGTCTAATAGATTTTAAGTGACTAATACCTCTTTTCTGTTTCCTTGAATTTCAGAGTCAACAACAACATCAGACAGTCCAAGGCCTACAATGGGCTTCTGGGTTGTCTTTTTAGTAACACTGCTGACTGTGGTGCACATACAGATGGACTTGTAATCAGCACCCATGGTAGATTCACTTAACTTAAGCAAATGCTTTAACCTATCAAGTATGAAAGAAGATAGCAATGATTAAAAAAACAATAACCAGAGGACATGAGTGTACATTATGAAAGATACCAATACAGTGTGATATGGTAAAAAGATGTGTACCATTAGTCAAATTCTGAAATATATGTTTTTTTTCCAGTTCAATGTTGCAAACTTTTGCCTTTCAAGGCCAACTTATTTAAAGAAATAATCATTAAGATCTTTGAAGCTATTTTGCATTTTGTAGAATTTACCATCTAATGTATTGTTTTTGTAAATGCTTCTTTGTTTGCCATTTTTCTTGTGGAATTGTGAGGGCATGGAGTATGAAGCACTAACTATTTATTTCCATTTAAATCATGGTACCAGTAAAGCAGGATTAATATCTAATTCTACTGCTTGGTGTGAATGAAGGAGGAACTATCCATTTGTAATGTGTCAAGCCAAAAGATGTGTATGTGGCTGTCCTGTGGGATTATTTGTGAACAATGATTCACATTACATCTGAAAACAGGTATGACGTCAATAAAGGTTTGGACATATTTGAGCACAGATGCCATCTATTGATACCTACTTACCTACTGATAACACTTTTTTAGGACACCATGGTTCACAACTTGGCAGTTGAGTGAGTGCAATAATACTACTGGACAAAATGGTTCCGTTGAATGTAATGTTTGTTTTGTAACTATCAGTCCAATTACGACAAATGGCTTAAGATAAAAGGTACTACAACATCATTTAACAAAATTACTTTGTATGCCCAAAATTACAAACCTCATTCACTATTCACTTTATAATGAGCTGTCTATAGCTGACAAACACAATGGTGCAATAAAAAAACTATTTTGGACACTGCCTCTGCTACCAAAAATGAAAATTACAAAATGATGTATTCACTACACAGTGCACTATATAGTGAATAGGGTGTTATCTTGTAAACAAACTTGTTTGAATTCCCAGTTTGGAAAACTACTTTTCCTGTATATTTTAGAATTGGGATATGACATTGTGCAATTATGCTTATCATCAAAATAATAAATGCTGCCTTTGAAAATAACTAGGTTCCCCTTTACCATTTTTTCATCTATATCTCTTTCAAAAAGATACAGCAGAACATATTCTAAGTAAAAAACCCAATGAATAACTGAAATATTTAGACACAGTGGTAGAATTCATAAGTGTTTAAAAGTTCTGTTCATAAAGTGTAATTTATACAAAGAAAGAAAATTGCATTTTACATTACATTGACTACATGACTACATTTTGATAATGTAAAGGCTTTAGCAATAAGGATCAACCACTAAAGAACAACTAAGAACAAAAAATTAGTGCTGTTAATTGATAAAAAAATTAATCAAGTTAATCACATCACTATGCTGTGATTAATCAAGATTAATAATGATTTTTAGATTTTTAGACATTTTTATTATCAAGTTTTTTTATCATACAAAAAAGTATTATTATTATCATCATTATTATTATTATTTTCATTATCTATAAATTAACATTTAAAATAATACTATTTACTTGCATTTTTGTTTGAAATAAATTAGTACAAATATGATATATAAATGAAGAAATATTGAACAAACTAAAGTTTTTAAACTTATTTGTCATTTTTAAATCAGAGTCTCTTAATTCACTGAGCAATAATATTTATAAACTGCAAATGAGCCCAGAAGACAAACACATCAGGTACAAAATAACTTCTGCTGTAAAGTGAATGATCAGGTGTGCTGTTACCCCGAGGTAGCTGAAGGTGCTGACTGATGCCGTGGTCTCTCGTTAGTGTAATAAATGTAGCTTGGGCCAGCTGCTCTACTTTAGTTGCCTTTTCAGCTGTCGTACAGTTCATGGATTCTTGTGACAGTAGTTCTCGTAGGTGATCTGTGGTACGGATCATCCAAGGCAACCCGGGTGATGTCTTGAGGTCCCCTTTTCGTCAATGATATTGATGGTCCGCAGTCTCTGCAGCGACCCATCAGTAATAGCATTAGTTAGTTTGAATGTTGTTTTGGGGACAAATCCAGGTCTGCTGGACTGTGCCGGTGTAGCTTGGCGTTATGGCTTGATCCCGTGTTGTTGTTAGCGTCTTTGTTAACATTAGCAACATTAGCTATCATGGCATGATCTTGTGTTGTTGTTAGCATCTTTGCTAACATTAGCAAAGATGCGTTTTGCCCCGAGGTGGTACATCAGACTCGTTGTGCTTCGGTGTAAAGACAGTTCATCACCACAGTGTGCACACACAACATTTGTTTCATCTAGACTTCAATTTGGCAGGTTTTTAAATCGAAATTTGCCGTGAAGCAGACCTGGGTCTGTCTCACTCATCACTACCGGCTGCATTTAACCCACCTTTAACCTTTTCACCTCAGGGATGTAAACATCCACGCAGGAGGGCTACGGGAGGAAGCTGTGGTCAAACTTAGTTATATGATTAAGTTGCATTATTATTAATTTAACCCGTTAAACTTTCCAGATTAATCATGAGCATTAACGCATTAATATTAACAGGCCGACAAAAAAATACAATGAAAAGGGACAATTAATAAATATTTTAGCAATGAACCAGACAGTGGTTGTTATATGTCAAACAAGACAAGACAGTCCAAGTTTTGTGTATGTGAAGATAAAACACAGTAAATAAAAGATTTTGTAATGTATGATAAAGGTTTGACCATTGAAAATGACTCACTAGCAGTGTCAAATGTACATGCAATAGCATTGACCTTCCAGAAGAGGGCTGCATTACCTCAAGATCATCTCAACAGTTGTGGATGTGTACAGGATTTTTTTCCTCAAATGTTTATCAGACTTGATTTTTTTTTTCTGTTAAGCCAGGTCCTACAGCCCTGAAATATCATAATCCACAAAAGGAACAAAATAATTTGAATGAATTTGTGTAGCCTTGATCATTTTTGCCATAGAATTATGGAAGATCACCATTTAAAGGCCTTCACTGGATGAAATGGAGATAAAAAATTTCCTGCCGCCAAATACTCTTAAAAATTAAGTATTTGCAATAGACAAAAATATTTTCTTTTTCTAAAAATCTTAGGCATACTAATACAATTCTTAATAATGTTAGCAGAGGATTTCATCTATCATTTGGACACAAATGATACTCCATCTGTTATCTACTGCTATTGTTAAATGTGGCCTCAGTATTCAATTCCTCAATCTTCCAAAGACAGACTGAGGAAATGTACGATGTTAGGCCTCTGTTAGAATGACTGCTAAGGTCAGCCCTACACATGGCTCTGTATGTGTAAAGTGGGTGACGCTATTTTCAGAGCTTTCCGTTTCACTAGAACTGGACCACTTTTCTGTATGAAATCCATTCTTTCTTCCATTTTCTTCCACGTATCTGGGTTGGGGTCGCGTTGGCAGCAACTTGCTCCGTCGACATGAAGGAGGGGCAACTCTACCTCAAGATCTTCCCGGATGTCCGAGCTCCTCACCCATCTCTAAGACTGAGCCCAGCCGACCTCCTGAGGAACCTCATTTCGATCGCTTGAACCCGCGATCTTGTTTATTCGGTCATTATCCAGAGTCCATGACCATAGGTGAGGGTTGGGACAAAGACTGACTGGTAAATTGAGAGTTTTGCCTTCTGGTTCAGTTCCCTCTTCCCCACGACTGTGTGGTACAACGTCTGCAATACTGTAGATGCTGCACCAATTCACCTGTCTATCTTACGGTCCTTTTTACCTTTGCTTGAGATAAAGACCCTACCAACATACTATCTCCAAAACATAAAAACACATGTAGACCTTCTCGGGGTTTCAAAAAACTCCAAATCAAAGCCAAGTGGGAGAGTTTCATGTGTTTTGCACTCAGATGAGGCTTCCATCTAATCACATGCCAGAAGCCCAGATCAGTGGAGGGCTGCAGTGATGGCTGTCTTTCTGGAACTCCACACAGGATCACTGGAGCACAAAGTGACCATCGGGGTTCTTGGTCATCTCTCTCACTAATGCCCTGCTACCCCAATTTGAGTACAGTACCCTGGCCTCAGTTTGGCCAGGAGACCAGCTCTTGGAAGAGTCCTGTTTGTGCCAAAGTTCTTCCTTCTGAGAATAACGAGGGGCCACAGGGAACTTTCAGGGCAACAGGAATTTTTGTAACCTACCCCTGATCTGTGCCATGTGCCTGTCCAAATCATGTTTCATCAAGGTATAGAGACATTTCAACAAAGATCAAGAGAAGTGGGAGGAGCCTGAGGTAAATTTCTAGAGTTTTTTTGCATGGGGTCTAAATACTTGTGTAAATAAATGACAGGAGGTAAATAATTGTCATCAGGCATATAGCCACATCACAAATCCTATACTCTTTAGACAGTGTGTTTTATGACAAATTAGGCCCCTAATGTCATTACATTTGTTAAGTGAAAATGAACTAAAAAAAGCATGAATGCTTCAAGTTTTTGATGCTTGCTGTCAATGGCTGAAATAGAAATCTGGAACATTTGAAGGAAGCCATATGTAATGGTTCTGTTTATTTCAAGCAGCGGCTTAACAGAAAAGTCCCTTTTTCTCTTTTTAAAGTGGTTGGGAATACTAGGTTAATCTGTGAAATGAATGCAAGGATATCCACTGAATGAAGATAAGGACCCTGGGTCAAGCTTTATTACTGCTTTTATAGTTGAACTGGTCCAAACAATACTGCATTTTTAACTTTTGATCATTGGTTTGGTGCCTATTTGACAGGCAGGTGTCTTCAGTTAGAATAGGCTGTTGGCATACCATCTTAAAGTTGTAATATCCCCTAAAACTGAACCAAGAGAAACAAGAATGGATTTGAGTTAGCATTAGAGCATAGTGATAAAAACAAATTTAGTATGCCTCTTATTATTCCTTACTTCAAGGCTGTTAAGAAGGATTGGTTAATCAGTGACTAGGGCATCATTAAAAAGCTAAGCAAGTCCATGTAATGACTTCTACTCCTAGCTATTTCTGTGAAATACTTACTGTTTACCTATGTCCTCTCTGTGTGTATCATTATTCTATTATTATGTTTAAGACAAGGGAGTTGTGACATTGGTTAGAGAGCATATTTTTTATTAATTAAATTGTTCAGTTGATTTTACAGTTAACAATAAAATGGGTAATCATTTTGAATGGGTCACAGGGTCTCCTACAACTAAATCTCACAATGGACATGTGTTCGCTTCAAAAACAAATAAACAGCTGTGCAGCTAGGCTACAGCCTTCTGTACAACATGTGCATTATAAAAAAATACTGATGAGCCTTTCATTGCACCCTTCATTCAAAATCCCCCATGTTTAATTAGAACACATCCGCCACACTTGAATTGCGTCTGTCACTGGCTGAGGCCCAAGGTATTCAAGACCCGATGATTAGCATTGCTCTACTGCACACTGAAAACTGTAAAAAGAGTGATGGGAGCTGTTTGAGCTGGTGTACAAAAGTGCAGTTGATGATTTACTGTATGTATCAAATAAAATGTTTGAGTCTTCTCTTTTTGTGTCATTGCACAGTATATTATTTATAGTTTCTTACATTATCAGTGAACATTGGCATGCAAAAAGCAGCAAAAAATAAAAAAGGGTGTTATCATTTTTTACAAAAAAGCTTATTATAGTAACTGGGCCCATTAGGGACCCTCATTCCAGATATACAACATGATCAAAACTAGTTGCATCCAAAAACCCCATTTAAGGAGGGAGAGAGTAGAGAGAGGGTTTGTTAACAAAGTTTAGCAGCAGCTGAACTAAACATATAGGTATTTGTTTCAGTGTTAATTTTGTCAACTAAAACTATGGCTAAAAATGTTTTTTCGACAGCCTTTTCTGTGATGACTAAAACAGACAAAAAATAAGTTTAGTTTTCATCAAGAAGACGAAAAGTAGACCAAAATGCAGTTTCATCAGACATTCAAAATCCATGATATTTCTCCACTGTGGGTATATCTGTCAAAAACAATGCATCTGCAGCTATTATGCCTCTCAGCTGTAGAAAGCAGGTATTCCAGGTTTGGCAGAGTGCATAGAACACAGTACCATGATTTGGTACCAGATTTAGGCAAGAGAATAAAGGCTTGGACTAGAGGTGGGCGGTATTAATACCGTCACTGGTAAAGTTTTTGCCACAGAATGGATTAGTGCAACACTGTCATCATGGTTTAAATGCCTGCGTTGTGCTGTGATGCACACACAAGGAATATGCGCTCCCACAGCTGGCGGAGCGAGTGATTTGTGACAGACAGCTCAGGCTAAGTCCAGTCAATAGCACGTTTAGCTCTAGTATTACGTGTAGCCAGGTAGCTAACCAAATGTTACCCGTTCTTGCCGCTGAAACTAAGCAGGCATGTTCTTTCCTCTCATAGTCTGACCGCTGTACTGCAACAAAATCGGTGTGCCGTCTCTGTCAGCCTGCCCGGGGCTTTATCACAAGCTAAGTGCTGCTTTGGCTGGTCTCAGTTTGCCGAGAGCCCAGCGCTGCAGGCCTTCGTCTTACAACGGCTTAAACAACCCTTTCTAAAGGCCTATTTTAACTTTTGCCTTCTTTTTCTAAGTCCACAGTGAGTCAAAGATCCAGGCTGCGATGTTAAATGAGGTCAGAAAGGCTGCTGTAAACTAGTTGCAAAAATTCTCAGGTACAGCAGCCAAAGCTAAGCTAACGCAATGCTAAACACGCTACTTCCGTCAAGCTCTTCACAACAAAAGTCTGCGTCTGTTATTTTTCTAAAGAGCTTTTATTGTGAACGCCTTCACCAGTAAACGTGTTCAAGTCATTAGCAGCTTAACACACCTTATCAGGATGGAGATGAAATGTGAAACTTGGAGTGCAGTTAGACAGAAGTAAACCCAGAGACCTAGAGAAAACAGAACATGTTTTCTGTGTTCCTCTGTTGAGTACGCCATCAAATGCTTGTTTTAAGGGGAGAAGGGGGTTAATAACATATGAATTTGGATTGAAAGCATTATCTCTTTTCATTTTTGTAATACTGCAATATAATACTGTTACCATCAAAGGCAAGAAAAATACTGTGATATGATTTTTAGGCCATATCGCCCAGGCCTAGCTCAGACTAAATGTTAGGACTAAAATGTAAGGAAGTTTTATGGACTAAAATTAGACTAAAATGTTTTTGAGTTTTTGTCTACTAAAATGTTTTTGAGTTTTCGTCTACTAAAACTACACTGAAACTAAAACGGGTGAAAATGACTCAAATGTGACCAAAACTAAAGGATATTTCATCTAAAGATTAAGACAAAGACTTAAATATTTCTGCCAAAATTAATACTGATTTGTTTGATAGTTCATATTTCCTCCAGCTTCAGCTGTGAAAATCAGAAGCATTTCGTCTTCAGCAAGCTGTTGTTAACCAAGGAGCTTTACTTGGCCATCGTGACCAAACTATCCGATACCTTCTGCAAGCAAGCCAAGCAAGCCAAATCTCTGAATTAACTCGTCAAGTATCTGCTGTGCTCACCTGCCAGTCCTCCTTCCTCTCCTCAGCCTCTGTCACACCAGCTCCAGAACAAACTGTGCCGCCTCTGCTGGATTCCTGTGCAACAAATCCAGAGCCATTTTCAGGTCAGCCAAGCCGCTGTCATGTTTATTTGTTCCAATGCAATACTGTGTTTTGATAGCGCCCTAAGTCTTTTTCAACTGACATCTCTAGGATTCATTATGTATGTGGCTTGCTCAGAGACAGAGCTTTGGTTTGGGCAGAGCCAAGATTTTCTAGCCGACCCATGGACAATCTGAGGTATGATGATTTTAAAAAAGAATTTAAGCAAGTTTTTCCATCATCTGACTATAAAGGAAATGCTTCCCTCCAGTTGATGAATCTGTCCCAGGGTCACAGATCTGTCTCTGATTATTCAATTAAGTTCTGGACATTAGCTGCAGATGTGGATTGACTGAGGAGGCCCTGCAGGCAGCATTTCTAAAGGGATTGGGTAATCAAATTAAAGATGAGTTAGCTACCCATGACAAACCCGCTAACCTTGATTCTCTGGTCTCCCTAACCAACTGTATTGACAACCATCTGAGAACCAGACAACATGAGAAATCAACTATGTATGCTGCCCCTCCCAGTAAATTGTCAGCCGCTTCCCAGTCACCCCAGACTCCTGCCCCAAGCACCATCTCTTCCTCACCTACAATTCCATCTGCCACTGAGGAGCCCATGCAGGTGGGCACAACTTGCCTCACTCCAGAGGAAAATCTCAAACGTTGATGTGCTGGTGAGTGTCTTTATTGTGGCAAACTAGGACACTTCATTTCAACCTGCCCAACCCGGCCAAAAGACAGGGCTCACCAGTAGGTGTGGGGGTACTGGTGAACCAATTCCTCCATGGAACAAAGACCCGAGCTCCAGCTACTTGCAACCCTTTTGTTGTAATCTCCTCTCCCTTCCACTTCTGGCATTGATTGATTCTGGGGCAGAGGATAACTTTTTAGACCAGCAGGTTCCTCTTCAAGCAGGAGTCAGAACTGAACCCTTGGAGAAACCCCATGCAGCCCTAGCTGTTGATGGGAGCCTTCTAGCTAAGGTAACCTACTGCACAGAACCTTTGACCCTCATCCTGTCCGGTAATCATCGTGAAACTATTAGATTTAACATTATCACAGCACCTTCCACACCACTGATTTTGGGACACCCTTGGCTATCTAAACATAACCCTAAAATTGACTGGTCAGCAGGAAGAATAGGAAGCTTTGCCATTCTCTATGCCTTCAATCTGCTTTGTCTCCTTCAGGAAATACGACTGTGCCTTCCCCCACTCAGGCTGAAACCCCTGACCTCACAGCCGTTCTTGAGGACTATCATGGGAGATGTCTTCAGCAAAATAAGCATGCTCATTGCCCCCACATCATCCTTATGATTATGCTATTAACCTCCTACCTGGTGCACCTCTTCCATCCAGCCGCCTGTATAACTTGTCTAAGCCTGAAAGATAGGCTATGGAAACTTACATCCAGGAATCACTAGCTTCAGGTATCATTCCTCCTCTCCAGTGGGAGTGGGTTTTTTTCTTTGTTTCTAAGAAAGATTCCTCTCTCAGACCATGCATTGACTACTGAGGTTTGAATAATATTACTGTAAGGAATAAATACCCTCCGCCACTCATTGACTCTGCTTTTGCCCCTCTCCAAAACGCAACTGTCTTCTCTAAGTTGGATCTGCGAAATGCTTACCATCTGGTACGAATCTGAGAGGGAGATGAATGGAAGACAGCTTTCAACACTCCCCTTGGCCATTTTGAGTATCTAGTAATGCCATTTGGCTTAACCAATGCCCCTGCTGTTTTCCAGGCTTTCATTAATGATGTCCTAGGAGACTTTTTGAACCGTTTCATCTTTCCAGAGACATACATGAACATAAGTCACATGTCCGCCAAGTCCTTCAGAGGCTCCTAGAGAACAAACTCCATGTCAAGGCAGAGAAATGTGAGTTTCACTACGGTAAAGTCAGTTTCTTGGGTTCAGTCAGTGATTTATTATGAACCTAAAATTGAGCACACATTAAATAAGGGGTAAAATAATCTGTATGATTTTGATGTAAGTTTTTTAAGAACATAAACAGGTATAAAGGTATAAAGATAAAATCTTTATCAGGTCAGACCAGGAAACCGTAGAAATTAGGATTAGTCTGGGCATCTCTGATTTAAGTAGCTCCAAGAGCACAAAATTGTTTAATGATAATTTTTTTATAGATTTTGGCCTCTCATTTTTGCTCTCAACAAGCACTAGTTTGATGTATTCAACTTTAAAATGTACAAATTTTACTCCCGAGGATAACATCCCCAGAACTCCCCTAAAAAGGTCACAGTGCACATGATCAGACTGGCACTACCTCTGCCTCAATTTGAGCCAATAAAACCCCTGTAAACCAATAATATTCTGACCTGTCTTTATAAATACCTGTAGCTCATGGGAACAGCATCCTGGATCTGTTGAAAGTGAGAATACTGCTCTCTAAGAGAGAGCCTTTTCATTGCCCAAGTATCGTGTTTATCTCCACGGAGGTGTAGAAGTGTTTCATAAGCATGTGAATTCACAAAATGCTCAGAAAACTGTCAAACAAATGAACAAAACTTAGTTTAGCAAAGATGTACTGTCCACAGAGTGAGTAGCATCCTCCACAGCTGACTAGAAGATGTTACACGCCGTCATGTATCACTGATGTAACAGTTAAACAGTTAAAATCATGACCCTCTTTACGGTGGCATGTAGCCAGGTATGTCTGTGATTGTGGTCACAACAGATACTGAATACAAGAAATGTCCTAACACATGATTATTTATCATTCATTATTATTTATTTTTTTACTTATTATTATTATTATTATTATTATTTTGTCACAAATACTAATGAAAAATTTATGTATTTAAGAAAAAATAAGGGGAACCTTGTGACATTCAGCAGCTTCCTGTATTGGAGCTACCTAGAATCTCTGTAAAATCAATGGCTTTCTGACATGTTTTGTTGATCATCAAGGATATTGGTGTTTCATTAGGCACCAGGAAAAAAATGTTGAGGTAACCATCCCATTTGGATCCAAAAAATATTTTCTAGATTTAGTGCCATGAACCACGAAAAATTCCGACAAAGCTCTGTGAAAAGTAGCCTGAAGTTCAAGTGATATTCAAACACCAGTCTGCTTTTAGTCAACATTCAAAATTAGGATTGGAGGATTTTTCAACAGAAAACAAATAAGAGCAGCCTATTAGCTCTTTTCTGTTGTCGTTTGGTTGAGTTGGCCTGGGAAACTGTAGTATTTGTGCACATCACTACTGTTGCATGAATTCATTAGCCCCATCCCTCTCATCTTGGAGTGAAAAGGAAGGTAGGCAGCCACGCAGCTGCAGACAAGAGGGGATCATCTTTGCAGGTGAGTCATCATTTTACAGTTCTCTGTTTGTGCCTGATATGAACTAGAAGAAAAAGTGCTGTTTTTCTTTTTCTTTAGGGTGGTGGGATTTGAAAACATCTTATTTGAAACTCTCTAACTCTAAATAAGCAGTTTGAGCAGCACACCAGGCAGTTTGTGCTTTAGATGTTGTCATCTTAGAAATAGGCTACTTAGAGAATACTAGTCTTTACTTTGGCATGTATAAAGCAGTTTCAATGAGCTTTCCACTTATTATGGCTTTACATCCTATAACATCCATTGTGGTTGTTGGACTCAAAAACATTTTGATTAGTGTCAGACTGTAATGAATGTTGTTGCTGGGCTTTAATCCAAAATGGAAATATGTGCCCACATCAATCTGATGTTATTTTCTTCACAGTACAATTTAAGATCATTTTTTTTTAAATTTGTACTTCAAGGCTCACAATGTCCTTTACATAAAAGATAAAAGTCATATTTTACTGCTGTAAAGTCCTTGCAGTCATAGGGCTTTTTGAACATAAATTTTCAAGTAGGATTGGATGTGATAGTATCTGATAGTTTTACAGTAATTTTATCATATCTAATTTCTCTTGATTTGTTTCAACTCGTCAAGCTTACAACCAAACAAAACCTTCATCTTCACCCCTCATCACTGTCAGATCATCATTGTACAGTCCCTGAGGTATTCATTAATTTCTTTCCAAGACAGCCACAACACGTGTTACCACCAAGTTATGATGTTTGATATCATTCCTTTCATAACAGTCAAATGTATATTATGTTAGAACATAGTAAGAAATGTATATTATTATCATTGCTTTATTGTCCCGAAATATCAGCAAAACACACAAATTATTTTTTACTGTTTTTGTTGTTGTTGTTGTTGTTGTTGTTGTTTTTTACTTAATAGACATCTGCTTAAAAGTGCATCTCAGGACCATTCAATGGCCTTTCTAAGGACAGGCAAAATGTACTTTTAGCTCTAAATCTATTAGTACATGTGCTGATAACAAGTACATCAGGGTCGCCTGTGACAGAAAGCATTAAGATGGGAATGTAGATAAAGCAACCAGACTAGAACTAAAACATTTCATCTTGTGATTTCTACAGGAAAACTGAAATTCCATCCCAAGGATTAATTAACCTGAACCTACTTTAGAGTCAATATTATAGCTGAAACAATCACAGTTGTGGTTATTTTTTTAACCTTTGACTTTTTATGTATCGTAGATAAGTGTGAGCAAACTGCTTTGAAATCCCTTTCCAATTACAAATCAGATCAAACCACTCAATTCTTACCGTAACATCTTTGTGTTTTAACAGGTCGGATTAAACTATGGATAACAGAAGCGCGGGACTGCTTGAAGATGCCAACACATCTCTTCAGAGTGAGCTTCCCTCCTGTCATACACTGAGGAACCAGGCCTCTCAAATTTTCCTGTATGCCTTCCTTTCTGTTGGCATTGTCTGCACAGTGGTGGGCAACTTTCTTGTGGTCCTGTCCATTGCGTACTTCAAGCAGTTGCAGTCACCCACAAACTCCTTTGTCATGTCCCTGGCAGTGGCTGACTGCCTTGTTGGACTGGTGGTGATGCCTTATAGTATGATTCGGACTGTAGAGGGATGTTGGTACTTTGGTGTCCTTTTTTGTGGGCTTCACTCCAGCTTGGATGTCATGCTGTGCACAGCATCCATATTCCATCTCAGCTGTATCGCCTTTGACCGCTACTATGCTGTCTGCAACCCCCTTGTGTACTCTTTAAAGATGTCTCGCAATAATGTTGCTCTCCTAATTGTAGTCTGTTGGGCTGTTCCCATGCTTATTTCCTTTGGCCCTATCATGCTTAATCTCCATATTGCAGGTGTCAACATTGTGCTCCCTAATGATGTATGTGTGTTCTTGGTTAATCGAGTTTACGCTGTCATGGCTTCCTTGGTAGCTTTTCATTTACCAATGGTTATCATGCTAATAGCCTACTGGAAGATCTTCAAAGCAGCCAAACGGCAGGCCATGCAGATCAGCGCAATGGAAAGCCAGATGGCTGGTGGAGTGGGCAAAGACTCGAGTAAGAAACAAAGACACCGAAACACCATAAAGAGGGAAAAGAAGGCAGCAAAAACTTTGGGTATCATCATGGGAGTTTTCCTTCTCTTCTGGATGCCCTTCTTTACTGTCAACATTGTTGACCCCTTCATTGACTACAGCACAGAGGTGATTGTCTGGGACATATTTTTGTGGCTGGGATACATCAACTCATCTCTGAACCCCTTTCTGTATGCTTTCTTCAACCGCTCCTTCCGTCGGGCTTTTCTCATGTTCATAGGCTGCAGGGTCTGCCTACCTGGATCCTCCCCTGGGATGGAGCTGTCACAGACCAGGAAGGAGAAAAATGAACGTGCAGATAAATGATAAAATAAGGATCAAACCCGTATATTTTGTGTGGACATGTAACTGTTACTATAAAGCAGAGGTGGAAAGTAACATTTACTCTAATTACTGTAATTGAGTTGGTTTTTGGGGTGCTTTTATTTTTTTCAGTACATTTTTAACTATTTGTGTTGTTGCACTTGAGAACAGTCTTGGTCTTGAGAATTTTTTTTTAATGTCTTGGTCTTATCTTGGAATCCAGAGTAATTTTAGTCAATCTTGTCTTGGTCTTGGACTGGCTGAACTCAGGATTTTCCATCAAGACTGGTCGAGACCACCACCACAACACTCCACAACTCGGCATTAAAAGTACTGTCAATTCCTGCCTCCTTTGCACCAGTAGAGAATTTTTTAGTAGAGCAGGCATTATGAGTCCCCGTCGTGCATATTTAGGTCACAAAATGCTGCAGTCTCTTGTGTTTCTTAAATGCAATCAAGCTCTTTAAATCTTTAATCCCATGTAAATAAATGGGACTTTTGAGGACGTGTTTTGTGGTCTTTTGCAGCCCCGCTCCTGTTTGTTTACTCATGGTAACAAACTCGGAGTTTTGAGTATTTTGTTACCAAATTTTTTTCAGGCTGGGCATATAGTATCATTTTCAGTTGAAGTGTTCCTGATTAATAAATGTTGTAATTTGACTCAAAACAGCTGCCGTTAGGTCACTGATTGTTATGCCTCTTTGGAAATCTATTCAAGTGCCTTATGTCTCAGACACCTTCAATATTCAGATCCTAACAAACCTGTCCATCTTATTTCTAGTCAGAAATACCTCTTAACACTTATTTTAGCCTTTGTTCACCTGACAAATCTAAATAAACACATAATTTGAAGACATTTTTAAAAATCCCAGACTTGTCAGTGGCTTTTTAATACATACAAGAGTTTCTTTTTGACAAGAAATTAGATGAACAAATTTACTAAGTTTAGGACACCTTTTTTACAGTCAGATTCATTTAAAAGCTAACCAAAATTAAAGAGGGACTGATCTTTTACTGTTCAGCCTTGTGATTTTTTTCAGTTGTTTGTTGTGGCCTTGGTATCGGACTCAACTCAGCCCTAAAAGTCTTGGTCTTCTCCAACGCTGATCAAAGGGCAGCTGGACTGGGAACAAATTATTGAAGATGTTCCGCCTCTTCTCCAAAAGGCACCTTCAGTTCTGAAACTGGGGAAGAGTCGGAGTATAGCATAGGATGACCATTGCTATGCAGATGAGCTATGTGGTCACCTGACAGCCATTAGCAGAGATGTTTTGTGTTTGTTGAAAAGTACATAGGATGATGAAGTTAAAATAATTTGCATGTGGAATCACTAATGCAATATTGAGAAAAAAAGAAATCACAATTGTATCATTTTCCCTAAATCATCCAGCCGTGATAGCTACTCAGTATTTAAATCAAACTTTGAATGAAATACTTTTTACTTTTATTTGGCCTTTTTTTAAGTTCAGTGCTGTAATGAATTACTTCCATTTAAACATATTAAGTAAATCTGGGTACATCATCTTATATCTGAAAATATCATTGTATTTTTATCAGAAGCAAAATGAGACACAATGTATGAAGGTAGTGTCTTTTTTCCCCTAAATACTTACATTATTTGACATGATTAGTCTTCTTACTAATAATTTCTTTTGTAAATAAAGGAAGACTAGTTTATATTCAATGAGAAAATGCCTGACTTGTACGCTATACACACTTTATGATCGTAAAAACATTCAATCATCCAATCATGATGCACCAAAATGCAAAATTATAAGATCCTCATGCCAAATTTACTGAAACTGCTTATTTCTAAAGGGGTTTTAGATGTAAGCTGAAAGCTTTGCTAAACACTCAAAGGTGTTTGAACGATTTTCATCCTTATAATAGAAATCATTGATACTGAAAAGTTAATACATATTTTCTATTCATTGTGAGCCAGGTTTTGTTGTAGAAAATTAGTCTGCTTCGTCGAGTACAGTTCACACTTTTAGCGTGTAGAGGGCGCTCTAACGCTTCCGCAAAGACGTCTTGATAAACGACGACTGGCTTCGACAAACATCGTCTTTTGTCGGAAATTGAGGCTCGAATCAAGGATGGAAGAGGAGGCACGCAAGCTTCTCGAGGAAGGAATAAGAAAGAAATTGCTCAGTCCTGGTAAAGGAGAGCTCTCGACTTTTCCAAATGGAACAAAGGTAACGCCGTGGTGTCAGCTGCCATAAGTGATTTGTCCAGTCCTTTGAATTTAGACAAGGAAATACGAAGGAGCATATAAGCTAAAGCTATTTGTAACGGCTAACACATTTGACTGCGAAATTAGCACAAAGCGCTTTACGTGTGGGTACACGCAGTTGTATGTGCCAAAGAGCCTTTCCTCGCTTCTCAATAATGATATAAACATTAGAATTTGGGTAGAAATGATTTTAGTAGAGTTTTCTTTTAAATGTCGCCTATTTTTCATCTGATGGAAACAGCCACGGGGCGGGACAGGATGGGCTGTGTTTATGAAAGGTGATTGGCTAGAACGTACTGTCAATATATGTTCATAGCTGTGATTGGCTAAAATACGGCTGAACGTAGACTGTGATAAGGTTTGTCAAGAGAAGAGCAGATTACTCTTTTGTCTTTCGATAAAAAGCTGTGAGTTTTATCAATCTGGATTCATCCGGCTTGTTTTAAACATATTTATTTTTACTGGGGGGTTCTTTAGATAAGTATTTAATACTGTGCTGTCTCTGTCTCTCAAGGTAATTTTCCATTATCGCACCAGCCTGTGTGATGGCACGGTGCTGGATGATTCCAGAACCATGGGAGGACGCAGCAAGCCCATGGAGCTCATCTTGGGCAAAAAATTTAAACTAGCTGCTTGGGAGAGAGTGGTCATCACCATGAGACAAGGCGAAATTTCAGAATTCACCTGTGACACAAAGGTTTGTGTGAAACGCCATAACCAGTGCTTAAATCCACGAGGGAGTTGGTGCTTTAACACAGTATGCCTTAGGAGAGAAGTAGAATCAGTGACTCCGTTTGATTTCTTAGCTATTTGCTCCTATTTGATGTCATCTTATTACCCTTTAATACAGCTGTAACATTCAGGCTCTAGCTTTTATACTTTCCACATATCATATCCTTCATTTTCGCATTCTTTTGCATTTGATTCATCCTGTTTCTTTTCTCTTTTATCCTTGCTTTTTACCCTTTTCTGTTTTCTCTCTGCTGCATTTTACTGCCCTCTGACATCATTTGCCTAGCTTTGTTGTGGAAGTTCATTGCTTGTATACTGAGTGTTATGATGTGTTTGTTTCTGTAGTGCTATAAGGGTTATAAGAATTATGGGTAACATTTTATAATGGCTGCACATGTTTAGTAAATAGTAAAGCATCGGTAAATACTTAAGTCATTATCTATATAGGATTATTAATGAATGCATTTCACTAATAAGAAAAGCAAGAAGTGCTTTATTTATGCATCTGTGAAGCATAAGTGATCCCAACTCTCTTTTTTATTCTTACCATAACCAAACCCCTTTACCAACACTCCAGTAAAGCATTTAAAGCTTTTAGTAAACGGCATATTAGTTAAATGCTTAGGAAATGATTACCTTAGTACTTACTTAGGCTTTACTGTTGCTTTATAGTGTGTGTGTTTATTATAAGGTATTTCTGCATTCTGAATTATATTGCTGTTGGTCAGTAAGGATGCATTGTAACAGAAATATTGTTATTTAAGTTCCCTGACTGTTTATTTTCACCCCTTATTTAGCACACAGCATTGTACCCGCTTGTGTCCCAGTCCTTAAGAAACATCAGTGCTGGTAAGGACCCCCTGGAAGGGCAGAGACATTGCTGTGGGATTGCTCAGATCCACTCTCATCATTCTCTAGGCCATAAGGACTTGGATCAGCTTCAGGCCAATCCACAGCCTCTTGTCTACACTATTGAGCTGCTGGAGGTGAGTAGTCCTAGAAGGGTTCAGTATTTCATTTTATTTTGTATTTCACAGTAAAATGAATATCTTTGTGTTATGGATATAAAAAGTCCTGTTGACATGTTTTATTCTGTTTATACAATGTTGTAATATGTCACAGACAAAACATGAAATTATCACTTTTACTATTTTGCATGTATGGGAGTGACAAAATAGACACAACTTTCAATGTAAAGTTGTTCAGTATGCCAGCACTTTAAAACCCAGTGAAGCAAAATTGTAAGCCTTCCTCTACAGTATTATTGAAGGACTTTTAACATTCCAGCCTTGTAGGGTTTAAGCCCAAGCAATTTGTGATTTCACCATCTTCCTCTCCTTCTCAGGTTCTGCCTCCAGGAACTTTCCAGCTCGATGTTTGGGCGATGACAGATGAAGAGAAACTCCAGCTGGTGCCACAGATCCATGAGGAGGGAAACATGCTTTTCAAACAGGGCAAAATTACGGAAGCCTCGGGGAAGTACTACAACGGCATTGCCTGCCTGAAAAACCTACAAATGAAGGTAAGGTCACAATTAAATTTAAAAAAAGAGGGGTTGGTTAATGATCGATTTTTAAACTTTACCACCTTTCTAACACACAAAACATAACCAATGCCACTCTTGGCAGAGTGATATGTGACAGACAAAAGCTCAGTCTGAGTCCAGTCAATATCTTGTTAATCTATATCACTAAAGAGCAGCCAGATAACAAGCCAAACGTCACCTGTTTGTGTCAGTACAATCAATGTGAACCACAGCAACGAGGTAAAGCATGTCTTCTGTCCTCCCCATGTTAAATACGTATGACAACAGCAACATACAGCAGGTGTGCTCTCTTTTCAGACCAGGCAGTTTCTTTCAGCCTGTCTGGGGCTTTAACTCAAGCTGTGAGCTGCAATGAATTAACTCTGTTTGTCTTGAGCCCAGCACTGTAGCGTTCTTCATAATAAAAGTCTATAATTGCTGAAGTGCTTTTATTGTGATATTTTTCTGTGGTCTTATGCTCAGACCTGAGTTAAGTAGGCAATTACAGGTTTGTTTTAGCAGCAATAGGGAGGTTGTAGCATCTGAATTTGTGTTTACATACATCGTCTCTATTAATTTTGTAATACCCCTATACAATACTGTTACTGCAAAGGGTAAGAAATACAGAGATTAGACCATATTTCCCAGCCTTCCTTACCAAATAAAAAAATCTCGGACTCTCTTTCCCCTGGCAGGAGCATCCTGGAGATGAAGCGTGGCTCAAGTTGGACCATATGATCACACCCCTGCTCCTTAACTACTGCCAGTGCAAGCTGCTACAGGGCCAGTACTACGAAGTCATTGAACACTGCACATCTTTGATCTTCAAATATGAGGGTAGGGCTTTGTTGTTGAAGCTGTGCATGAATGATAGCTGTTTGTACCACAGATTGTAATTGTGTTATTGTAACAACTGATGTATGATTGCAGCAGCTAATGGAAGAAACTGCAATCTACTTCTACATTTTCTTATTTTGTGCAACATTGGTTTCTTAAAACCCTGTGATTTTCAGTTTGAATGCTGTGTTGGTATTGACACATCTAAAATTGTCATGTTTGTGCTTTTAGGGACTTATTATTTATCTACAAAAATGTTTTTTTTAAGGCAAAATAGATATATTTTCTCTTTTTATAGAAAAAAAAATTTATTTAAATGGAAGTCTTTGGAAAAAAAAAACAGCAACATTTACCTATTCAAACTACACCATGTTCCCTGATAGCCAAAAGTTGTGTCAGTTAAACTTCATCATATGCCACGTCGTTTCCCACAAGTCTGATTTATACTTGGATCGGTAGCCAGTGGAAAGGGCCAACACTACACGCAAGCAGAATGTAATCACTTCTGTTCAAATATCTACTAGTACTAGACATTTGACTCAATTACTTGATTTATACCAAAATTTTCATTCGAACATTTATCTAATCTAACCATTTACTGGGATTGGTGAAACAAATGAAGTAGCATTGTCTTTAAAAAGGTCACCCTAACTAAAACCAAATTAAAGCAACCTTGACTTTGGTATAATCAGTCAATTTGAACCTCTACTTATATTTTCTCTAACTTCATGGATAAGACTGTAACAGTCATCTCTGATCAGCCTGATACTGTCCTTTAACTGCTTAGTTTCAGTGTCTAATGTCTGATTGACATGACTGTCATCATTTTCAATCATATGATTGGAATTATGTTATTGTATTACATATCAGTATCAAGTTTAAAGTTTACCTTTATTATGTATATTAGCATTTTTGCTATACAAATGACAGACATTAAACAAAAGTGCTAGTGTAAGAACAGTCATGCAAGAAATTGACTTCATCACCCTAACAGATTAGATTATTTTACAGCATTATATTATTATTGAGCTCAGTTTCTTCAGAAGTTGTTCTGTATTCGTTTAACTTATTTAAGGGGTTGATCACTACTTCAATCTGCTCTCCTTTAGTTCTATCGACAAACACATCTATCTCCTTACCTCTCACTCACCTGTCTGTTTGGTCGTTAACCCTTTAACAGTCCTCTGCTGCAGAATGATTTAGAAATGTCTTTATTAACAAACTGAAATGCGTCTTGGGTGCTCATTGTTATCCACTCAATGAAGAGCCTAGTTCATGTCATAAACAAACATTGCAGGGTGCAAAGTGTATCAGACACTACAAAGTATGCAGAGAAAAGCAAGACTGTGCACGAGTTTATCATTCGCAGAAGGTTTTTCTCAGTATCCATACCTGGATTGACCGGGCAACTGGCTCACTTGCGAGTATCTGGAGGGAAACACACTGTCAGACAATCATTACGGCTACTCAGTCATGCCTGCCCAAACGAGTGTGTGTGTGTTTATGCTAGTGAGGGGCTTGTGGGTAATGATCCTGACTTTCATTGCTCATTCTGCTGCAACCTATTATTGTTTTCTCATCATTAATTTCCAAAACATTTGCTTTTGTGACATAACGGGGCACTGTAAAAAAATCATTAAGTTTAAAGTTGATGCAGAATTTCATCCTGCGCCACAATTCAGGCTCATACTGAAGAAATGAGCCTAGTAAGTGCATTATAATCTGCGTCAGGACCTAATTCAGTCTTTCTTTGACCATTTTGATACGAAAATGCTGAAATAGCATGCAAATTATACTTGGGTGGGTGTCAGTCTAGACCACAGACACAACCTTTTTTTCTTTTGAGCCAAGCCCCTGCTCCCCCGCTGAAACTGGAAAAACATCTAAAAAAAAAAATCCTACGTTCACTCCACAGTGACCACCTATTACAACAACACCAGTTTTTAATGAAGTGTTGCTGTATCATCGCCCTTTTTTTAAGCATGTAATTTTTGTTTGGGTTTTCTTCATTATTTTGTCCCTGTCAAAGGAGAATTTTGATCACCTCAGGGACAGAAAATAAAAGTTATCTATCCTTTCATATGAAAAACAATGAAATATTGCTGTCAAATAATCAAGTGTAAGGGTAAAATCAGTCCTGACAGATTAATCCTGCATACATGTTCTTACCAAGAAAAAAACAATTCACTGGGTGTGTTATGGTTTTAGCTTATATTTGCAAATCTAATTTTGGCTGTCTCAGAACAGTCCCAGGTTTGGAAGCAGTGGTTTATGCAACCTACCTGCATGTTTTCTTTTTTGCATGTTCTCTACCCATACAATTGTATTTTATTACGAACCTGGCATACTAAATAACTTACAGTGCTAATTTAGTAAAGCCCTTAAAAGATCCTTAAAGTTGGCCAAGTATTTTAGTTTTTCAAGTTGTCAGTAACCCAGTCCTTGACCTTTTTAGTTTTGTTTAATTTTCCTCATCATCCTCATAACAGACAATGTGAAGGCCTTCTATAAGCGAGCTAAGGCCCACGCTGCAGTGTGGAACGAGGCAGAGGCTCGGGCAGACTTTGCCAGGGTGCTGGTGCTGGATCCGTCGCTGGAGCTGTCTGTTGCCAAAGAGCTGAGGGTCATGGAGGAGAGGATCCGCTCAAAAGATGCGGAGGACAAGGGTCGTTACAGAGGGCTATTCAACAAAACGCCTGCCACTGCCACTACAGTCAGTCTACTTTTATGTTGTGTTTTTTCCATCTATCCAACAAGCAGAGAATTATTTTAGACTGTTTTATAAAGTATCCTCCAAAGTAAAGGCATGTCTGTTCTTCCTCCTCATAGGGTTGAATCTCACAGTGGTTTGAAATAAAAGGATGCCTGGTAATTTCAAGATCGAGGGGAGACAGTAGACACTGCTGCTGTTCCAGTCTTACCCATGCACCCAAGGTTAATGCTCTGCCACCAAGCAGAAACCCTCCCACACGCTGTCAGGTTACTCATTCGACTGCACCAGCAAGTTGCTCCTAAATACCAACCCTGTTTTTTAGCCTTATTTTCTCTGATACAGCTCCTTCTCTTAAAATGTTGATTTAAGTGATTAAGATGTGCTGACACGATCAGCTTGACTTAAGAGACAGTCATATAAACCCTCATGTCTGTCTTGACCAGCAACATAACACACTTGTAGGATCAATATCTTCAGAACGTCTGGATTACACTTTCTCATATTACCTGTAATGTTTTCAGATGATAATGGTAAATGCTCAGAGTAATGGGCTGCATACAGAATGTTATTTAAAGCTTCATTATTCACAGGGAATGCTGCAGTAAGATATTTTTTCATTTAATGAATGATGAATTTATCTGTTTGTGAAGTCATTTTATAGCAGTTTAGCATTTAGCAAACACAAATTCACCAGTGTTGTTTTAAACGAGTATCTTAAGCATTTATTTTCTGCTTTTCTCTGATGTATGAAAGCTGTTGGATAACCCTAAAATACTTGCAATTGTAAGCCAAATAGGAGCTATTCCAGACTGAAATGCCCACGATGGAGAAAACTTAGAGATTATTTTGTTTTTGCACAAGATCTTCACAAACTCACACATCAGACCCTCTTTTTGATCCTGGTCACAGCAAGGCATTGTATTTAAGAGATCAGTATCTCCTCCCAGGGGCAGTGACAGGGACACAGAGCTTTCTGTGACAATCATTATAAAACACATGGGCTTGTGTTACCTGCTTTCTCCTTCGTACCAACTTTGTGTATGTAAGACATACTTTGTTTTGTTCGGTAAAACCCTCAGCACTTGCTTATTAAGAGCTTGTTACGGTTCTTTTGAAGCAGTGGCTCAACCTGTCAGAAGTGGGCTGTAACTGAGGTCGTGATTATGTATTTGGAAATAAATGTGCTAATCTCTGGATTTGTATCGTTTTAGGTGTTTGTTGTACTCTGTCATATTAAAAGGTTTAATTTTCTTTGACAGAGCCCCTGTAGCCTTTGAGTAAAATATTTACAATGTTAAAGATGTGAATTTTTTTCTGAGATCTTGTGTTGTAAAAGTAGTTCATTGTGATGAGCTTGATGCTGTTCAACACTGAAACCAAGCTGCTGATCTTTATTATGTCTTATCACAGTCTAAGTAATCTTCAAAAGAGCCAGAAATCACATTTTCAACAGCCAATATAGTTACTTTTCATTATTTAATTAAGATATACATACCGAACTGCAAAAATCTGTTTTACAAAATTTCCATACTAACAAAATGACTTGAGATGTACAGAGTTTTTTGGGGGTTGAGAAACATCCAAAGTGTGTTTACAAAACAGGATGGAAACGGACAGGATGACTGAGACGTGGTATGGTGAAAATGCTTGGATTAAATTACAATATTTACTTTTAAGTTGATGTTCAAGAGAGAAATGATCTTGGGTGGAGGTTGAACATGGATTTCATCATTAAAGGAAACAAACCCCATTGGTCAATAGCCATTAATTAACAACTAGCACTTAAACTATTCCACCAATTTTACTTCTTTCAATAATCACAGCTCTACTTAAAATGCAGTGAATTCCCCCCTTATACAGAAATACATATAAAACTGCTTTTTGCATACACCACAGGTCACTGGAAGGTTGTAATGAACAAAATGTGTGTGTGGTGGAATGCAGAAACAAAGGAGGACATAATGCACATATAAAAAAGCCAGTGAGGAAAGTGGTGGGAAGATAGAAAAGGGGTTGTAAAACGGACCATCCTGATGAGATCAGGCTCTACAGGGCAAGACTGAGGTGAAGGGGTCTTTCCAAAAGGTTATGTGCGGGCACTTCGCTCCGTCTCTGCCAGACACTCCCTGACCAGTGCACGAGCGTGGATTATACCTGAGCGGGAGAAACACAAGGTATTAAGAGGTGTTCAATATACATTTTGACATTTAAAACATAACTGGAAGTAATTGCCTTCTGTCTGAAACTAGTGAACATCCAATGGATATAACATTGTCAAAGCTAAGACAATAGGACTGTGGTTCAAGTTTAGAGCTGAAATTGGACTCCAGCAATCTATTTCCATTTTCAAATTAACACCACATCCACTGTGATTTATAAAGTACCTAATACTGATCCCGTTTCATCCACAACCTCCCACTGCACACATGTATCATTACTAGGTATTAGATTTTTTTAAAAACTGCAGCTCCCAGTTCTTGGATTCTGCTGATGAGTAACGCTATTTTTGTTGCCCTACACACCTCAAAACAGTTTGCATAATAAAATATATGTATAGAGCAAAATTAATCCATGTTTAACCAAAAATATCAGTTTAATTTTTTTTCCACTGCATTATCAAAATACAAAGGAAGATGCTGGTGTCAAAATTAAAATTGCAAATATTTATTGATAGATTTCAGGTTCGATGTTCTTGGGCTTTACATGGACATGTATCACTGTTTACCTTAAAAAATCATCCTACAATAAGAAACATACAGGGAACACATCCTGTCATTGCTGACTTCCCTGAGAAGCCAAAGAGCATATTTATTTTTATTTTCATAGTCCCTGACTGTTGATGCTTTTTTATTATGTGGTACCAGCTCGACTTGTTGAATCTACTCTGGCTTTTTGATATTCCATTAGGGTCATACTTCTTTTTTTTTTTTTTTGTCTCACTTAAGGCTGAAAGATATTGTGACTATTGTCACATCACAGGGCACACATGATCTGAAGCACATAATGCTGCCACCTCTGTGCTGTTGGATATGAACCAAAACCGTAATATTTCCTGTTTCCATGATTTATCTGCCCTGAAGTCAGCCTGATATCATCATCTGCAAGCAGAGTACAGAGCACTGTGCAGGCAGAGTCTGTGTGTCTCATGCATGTGCGTTCAAGCTACAGGTGATGCTGTTGCCATCACAGTTACACCAGCATGATGCTCAACTGCACACGGCTAGTTTTAAGTGAATATGTTCCTGCTAACAGTAGCACCTTGGCCTAGTGCTTGTTAATATATGGTCTGTTAACAGCACTGACAGGCCGATTATTTCCCGTACATCAACATCACTTAAGTTGAAATCGCTCATATTATCTTTGTCTTAGCCTGGTGTGGTGTTGTTATCCCAGTAGAAGCCCGCAGACCCACATAGCTGATAGAGGAGAACGGTGCACAGAGGCGGAATTAGACAAAATGCCGAAAGCTGCATCTTAAGTTGGTTAATATTTCAGCTGCAGCTCCAACAGTATAAGGAACAGAATGGGTAAACATGGCTGAAAGCAATATATATATATATATATATATATATATATATATATATTTTTTTATTTTTTTTTTTTTTTTTTTTTTTTTTTTTTACTTAAACGCACAAAAAGGCATCAGTGCTTAGTTTAGACTCTGTTGTAGGACTATGACTCTATAGCATTAATATTAATTTCAAAATCATAGAGGCTTTTTTAGAAAATCCTACAGAAAGAAAATGCATTCGGTGGTCCCTCCGGGCAGCCAATATCTTCTTTAGTTTTATCTCTTATGTTGAACACAATCACACATATGACCTGCTCTGAAGCAGGTCATATGTGCAGCAGTGATCTACCCTAGTAAGAAGTGAACTGCCTGAGAACAAAGTTAACCCTGAAAATTCTGTGATAACTGTAAAGGATGACCCATTGTTTTCCTTCTGTGAGGGGTTTTCTATTATGAAATAATCTCTCTTCACTCCACGCTACATGTGAAATCTTTGTTGTTGTTGTGTTTTGCATGCAGGTCAAATCTGAACATGACCAGTTCCCACAGAAGTCTCACAAAGGCCACATTTAATAAAGTAACAGTAACAAAAAAAATGGATCAGAGCAGAAAAAACTACATTAAGGCTTGCAATGTAAACGCAGCCTAAAACACAAACAACAAGCACAAAAATTTCTGAGTGTTTTTGATACGTACCTCTCTTTAGCCTCTCCATGGCACTCTTGCTCCCTGCGTATGTTGGCCTTATCTCACGGCTCATCTCTTCAATGACAGACAGAAGCTCGCTGTAGGTGGACCCTTGAGACACTTTGACAGGCTGTGAAGAAATGAAGAAAAGCTAAGTCAAGCCATTTTACCAGCTTACCACCTTAAAAACTACCACTACAGTTAGAGAAATAACCCAATGAAAGATGTTGACTTCAAATAAAATTATGCAATTTAATGAAATGAGAAAGGAAGGCTCCTGCTCTAGATATGTTTCTTTAAAATACTTAAATCCCAATAACACTACTTCAGACAGGTTGAGCTGCTAAGCTGCCGCCTCACAACATGAGTAATGAATGAAATTAAGCCGTTTATAACCACCACCACAGTTCAATACATACCTCAGTTTTTGGTTCAGATGGCTCTGGCCATCTGAGTGTTTGATTATTTATTTGTATTCTAATATTGATTTTGTAAGTGTAATTTATATGAGCAGGACATATTTAAGACATTTGTTAATATTATGAATGGGATGCATGTGTGTGTCGCCGACTGTCCCTGCATAGCATACAGTCTTAGACATACAATTAACAAGGAGAGTGCGTTTAAGGACTTAATCTTCAGTTTTAAGACTGCTTTTGCCCTAGTCTGTCTACACCAGGCTGTGGAATACCTTTATAACAATAAGTTGCTGACTGTTGTCAGTTATCAGCATGATAAAGACGGGTACAATGTGGGAGGAAGGAGAAAGCTTTTTTTCAGTTGATCTCCACAGCGCATACGAGTGCATATTGCTGCTTTAATTTCACTGAAAATCTGAACAGGGATTTGTTGGCAATTTATTTATTTACCAACCCGATGATACTTTTTCATTGATCCACGAATCACAAGTGTTTTGAGTGTGAAAAGTAGTGCATTAGGGACAAGAGGTCTCCTGGAGCCTTACACTTGTGTGCTTGTGTGTGTTGTGCATCATGCTGTCGTGTCTCTCAGTCAATTGCTGCAAAAGGCCTGACAGCGTACAGCAGGGAAGGAGAAGACAGAGCTGCACCAGCTATTTAGACTCAGCAGTTTTCTTATGTGTGATTATTTTGGTATAAATATCCACCAGCCATGAGGATCAGAAATTTACTTGTCAAATAGACAATCTACCCACGTTTTTTGCAAGGCTGATGTTAATTTTAGACCCTGGTTTGAGTGTTTACTTGTGGTGCCAAGTTTTCTTTTGCACCACAAGGTTCTTTTCACATGTACACACAGATAGAGCAAATTCTAGGAAATACATAATACATGAAAGGAAGTTATATGCAAAGAAAACAAACAAAAACATTTACACATGCATACTGAACTGCAGACATATTTATTTCTGGGCTTTTCCCTTTTACTTTTATTGGTCAGGGAGAGACAGGATAAGATGAGAGAGAGAGTGGGGTAAAGATGTGTCAAAGTGCAAGGATTGGGAATCCATCCTGCGACCAATGTGTTGAGAAAATTAGCCTCTGTATATGGGCTCTTGATCTTCCAACTGAGCAAATCCAGGATCCCTCCTATTGATAATTAACATGAATATAGTCTATAGAAAGAATGATACAAATATTTTTGTCTGCAATACTTTAATTGACCGAGCATGCTTTTCAACTGTTATTTACCTTAGTTTTTACTCAAACCATCTTAATATCACCTTTGTTTGACGAGCAGGTAGAAAAAAACAAGATTCATATGAAATATAAGTTATGTGGCTGCAAAGTGGTAGGTTTGGAAATTATACCACTTGAAATTTGTAATTAAGAATTTGGTTTGTAGTCTGTTTTTATAAACTTAAATTATAGTCAGGGTAGTTTTGTCTTACCAGGGATGAGCATTTCTTTAACAAAAATAAATTCCTCAAACAAGAGAACAGCTTTGCACATACAAAGGGATTAAATCAGTTGCTTTTCAGCTATAAAACCCTTTGAGCAGGGTTTTGGTTTTATATGTGGATGGGGTTAACAAATTTGAACCACAACAGGCTCCTATAACAAAAAAAAATCTAAAGAGATGAAAGTAGGTAGGTATAAGCAAAGTGAAAGACAACACAATCTAAGCTGTCTTCACTGCAGACATACTTGAACAAAGCCCATGGAAGGTGGTCCAAAGTCGCTGAAAGCTGGCCTGAAGTTTGAAGATGAGGGCAGAGATGGAGATGGCACAGAAGAGCCTTCACAGAATAGAAATAGATGTTAAAAAATTAACTTCTTGTGCAGAGTAGAAACTTCCAGTCTTAAACATTGTATTTTAATATCCATGTACAAAACATTACATCGTGAACTTCTCTGACACACTTAATCCAGACAATCAATAATCCAAAGCAAACTATTTTTTTTAATACTGAAGACAACTCAGAGAACCCCTCAATGTCTGCTCTTTACCAAGACTGTTAAAATTTCCTAAATTAATTGTCTATTTTAATGTTGGCATCACTACTTGTTTAGCTTTAATCACAGTTCTGTATGTATGTTGACGGAAATCTTAACCTGAATATTTTACACCATCCATATTTCCATGTCCATTGTTTCTATTTCTTTATGTTTAATATTGAGAAATTGTAGTTGTCCAATAATTGCATGTTCATTGAGAGTTGGTTTCAAACCTGGAGGTGTGTGGTTGGAGCCAGAAGGCGCAGGTGCAATTGGTTTGTAACTCATGGCGATGTCAGCAGGCAGCTCCCCGTACGACGCGCCACTTCCTTCAGTCCCGTCAACCCGGTGCTTATACAGCTTTACTGGTGGTTTTGAGCTCCTAAGAGCTGGTATAAAGACAAAACACACAGCAAAAAACAAATGAAACAGTATGGCATCAATTTACTTTACCCACATGATAACATAAGAAGAAAAGGCCTTAAGTCGCCAAATAAGTATATGTTCATCATTCCATATAGTTGCTTTTCAAGAGCAGTACAAACAGTTCACTGACATAAGGGAAAGTTTGCTGACTTTGTGTTAATCATAGAAGCATGTAGCACTCAAAATGCTTGTCACAAAAGTGTGAGCATTTCCTTCTATTTATTTAGGTAGAGCTTATGCATTTGCTTAACCAAAAACACCAACACTAAAGCCTTTTTTCAGTGTTAGAAATAACAGAAAACAAGTGTGGAGTAAGACACACTGAAAAGCCCTTGGCTGATTGTAGTTTATGGCATGTGCATTCACTGTCAGCTAAGAGGGGCATGCACAGCTCAGCTTTAACCCTTGAATATTACATTAGGGGAGTGATCAATTGAAGCCTGATGCGAATTAAGCTTTATCCAAACTGTCCTTGTAATTACATTAACTCTAAAACCATTATCCTGGCTTCTATCACATTTGAACTTGTTTCCGGTTACATTTCCTGTAGTTCTTGCACGTATGTTTACATTTGCTTGGTCTTTGAGGATAAATACATCATATAAGTTGCTTTACTTGTTACATTAGAAGACAGTGTTCTGCCACAAAGTTACACTGGCCAGAAAGGTCACACCGTCTTTATATCAAAGGTTATCACAGCGCTTAAGACCATTTCTCCAGCTATCAGTGCATGTATGCTTCGTTTGTCATTCAAACTGCATTTTACTCTGCTAATGATGAACTGGGGCTGGGAAGTTTCAAGCATGCATATTCTGTTTTTGCTCATTTGGAGCATGGACGTCAAAATACTCCCCGTACAGGGCAAACGCAACAGAGCCCGAGGTGCCGACCGAAACAAAAGCTGAGGTTAGCTTAAGAGGAAGGTGGCCGGCTAACTACTACTGAGTGATTTTAGCTAGCTAGATAAGCTAGCTTCACCGGTTAGCATAACAACAGAAGTATGAGGCAGAAAAAGCAAAAGCCACAACCTGCTGATGTGATACAAATTGGCATTAAAGATAGAAAGATTATGTTTCATTCTGATGGTTAGAGGGGCTGAAAACAAATCAAAAACTACGGTATTTTTACCTTTTAAAGCAGACTTTATATCCTCTGTGAGAAGGGAGACCTGGCAGGCTTTTCTTCTGATGCGAGTCTGCGCAGTGGAGAGCCGTAGTGTATTTTTCTTTTTTTTAACTTTTGAAGCGATATGATTGGATGATGGGATAGCCTATGACGTGTGCTGAAAACGCGCCAATGCTCATCCGGTCCTAGACCACAGGCTGTATGAAGACCAAAACACCTCATGCAGGCTACTTTTTAAGTGTTTCATGTTTTATAGTTTCTTGTAACCGGTTGCCTGTCATTATCAAACATTTAATGGCTGGATTTTGTACTTAATTCACTTAGAAAATCATTTTAATTTGAAGTCATTTGGAGATACTCTTCATTTGGATTCAATCAGTTGTCAGTATCAATAGGCCTATAATATAGAACAGTAATGGCCTATTTAGGACACAGACAAATGAACTCTGTTTATTTGCTTAATATTTTTAGTGTAAGTGTTATTACATGTCTCCTATCTTTTTAATCATTCACCAGATTTCCTCCTTCTTTTTAATCTTTTGAACATTTTATCCTGTTTTTGCATCAAACAATCAGTTTTTAGCATCCAAGTTAAAATAGGCTAAATGATAATGATTTAGTTAAAAAAAAATCTTGGCGGGTATGACTGTGATGAAGATGGCTGCAGAGGGAAGATGCTCTCTGCAACTTTGCATTAAAACTACCCCAAACTTTGCAAACTTGACTCAAAACTCAGTCTCAACCATGTCAAAACCTAATCTTGCAAAGCAGATGGATTCGCCCGTTTCCATGTGTCTCACTGGCGAATCCATCTTGCAAAGCTCCCATCTGAACCGTTTGAGTCTCCCACATACTTTTTGGTGAACTTTAGTCGTGACTGAATGTGAGTTTTTTCATCAGTTGCTTTGACTTTGTCACTCTCCTGTAAAGCTTTGACTGGTGAAGAACTCGGACAACAGTTGTTGTAGGCAGAGTTGTTGTATCTCTCCCATCTCAGCTGCCGAAGCTTTTAACTCCTTCAGAGTAGTCATAGGTGTCTTGGTGGCCTCTCTCACTAATCTCCTTGCCATATTTCTTCCATTTCTTGATGATGGAATTAACTGGGACTAACCTGGTTAAATAGATAAATAAAGTGAACTCCAGGGATTTTCAGTGTCTCAGAATTTTTTTGTATCCATCCAGTGTGTTATACTTGTCAGTAACCTTTTCTCTGAGTGTCTCCATGGTGTAATGGTAGCCAGGAATACTAAATAACCACATACTTTCAAGACACAGGTGTCTTTATACTACAATCACTGCCCTCAGGTGATCCCCATTTCACTAATTGTGAGACTTCTAGCACCAATTGGCTATACCTCTGTTGATTTAGGTCAGTCACTATAAAGGGGGTGAATATTTATACAGTCACTTATTCTACCTTTTATATTTTCATTTAATGATGTTACTTTATAGTTTCATGTTGATGTTAAAGAGTTTTTTTGTACATTTCTTTTTGTAAAAAAAGCAAAATCATATTGACCATGATTGATTTATAAAATCAATAAAAAGGCAAAACAGCCAAAGGGGTGAACATTTTTAAAGGCACTTTAAATCTGCAAAGCACTCTCTTAAAACAATTAAGCCTTCATTTTCACACAGCAATGATCAGTAAAAACCAAAGAGCGCAAGAGACAATAAGGAATAGAATAAGACAAAATGGAAGAAATAGAGAAAAGAAAAACTAGAAAAAGAAAAAAAAAAGAGCAAGAGGGCCTTTTTTCTCTGAAATTGCAAACAGTAAGAGTAATATACGTGACTTGTTTGCAACCATTGATAGACTGGCAAATCCCCCAGAGCGTGTTCTCCCTTCGTTGCATTCCAGCAAATGGGATGACTGCACAGCCTATTTCAATGACAATGTTCTGAAAATTAGACAGATAAGTGGGAACTCTGTGCAGCTCTAGCCAAGATTGCATACTTGCATCCAAAAGATTGTGCGACTTAAGCCAAAACTGTTTGCAAACTTAAGCCTAGTACTTATTGCCTTGACATTGTGCCCACAGGTTTCTAACTGTTTTTGACTGCATAGCATCAAATTGTGAGTAGCATTCTCTTGGGCTTTGTCCAGCTGCTTTTAAGACAGCTGTAATCATCCTCTTTTTAAAAATACAACCCTAGATGCTTCTGTAATACAAAACTACAGACAATATAATAGATAATATCATCAAAATTAAAACAACTTTGCTGCTGCTGCCTCAAACTTTTTTTCTTCAAATCATATGACTGTGTCCCCATTTGAGACCTTAACATCATCATAAAGTCTGGCCATAATAAGACTGTCCTTGGTCTCAACAAAGGGAGGGATGAGTCACCATACAAGGAATATTGCATAGAATCCCTGTCTGTGTAGACGACAATGACAGCCTCTCAACATCAACAGTAAGTGACAGCTATACATCCTTGACCTCCACATCTCTGAGAACCTGAGATGGGCTAAAACACTGTGAGAACAGTGAGAAAAATAGCAGAAGAAAGCTAGACTCGGTCATCAACCCCTCACGCAGGCATATAGAGGACCAGTTAAGGCAGTAGTCCCCAAAGTGGGCCGTGGGCCCCCCCTGGGAGGTGCGATGTCATGACAAGGGGGGCGTGACAAGGCTAGGCTAAGCAACACCAGCTAATGACTTAAGTACTGCAAAAGAGGAGCAGTTCATTGATGTCTCCCCAGATGTGATGATACAGTTACATTTCAAGTCCAAGGCACGGTCTGCATTTTAGATTGGAGTGAAAAAGGAGTATCCACTCCCTGGTCACACTGCTCCCTTTTGCAACATACCAGTGTGCGATTGTTTTTTCTGTTGTCCCCTCAATCAAGACATAAACCAAATCAAAGCAGGACACTGAAAATTAACTAAGTGACAGGCTCACAGCTGCAGCCAAGACAACAGAAGATCTGTAGTGCCAAATAAGCCCACACTAGTTGCTGAAATTATTGCAGGACTGTAGTAAAAATCTTAGAGATGTTCATTAAGTTTTTATTCTCAGGGAATTGTTCATCTTCAGAAGAGATCTTCATTTAAAAGATGTTGTTTTAGGGGCTATGGTTGTTATTTCTACAAAATTCTAGGTTCAATGCTGTGGTAAATTTGTTCCTAAAGACCAGAACTGACAGTGTGTTGTTATACATTCACATATTTTTTACATGTTGATATGAATGATGAGGAGTAGGGGGGCCTGAAGAAATTTTATCTGCCAAAGGGGGGCCTGACAGAAAAAGTTTGGGAACCACTGAAGGCATCCTCCCCTGTGGAATCACAGTGTGGCTCAGAAACATCAGTCTTCAGGTCATCAAGACTGCAGAGAGATTCATTGGCTCTAACATCCACCCTCCCCTCGATGGACACAATCTATTCACAGCACTGCAGGAGGAAAGCAGAGAGCATCATCAGGGACAAACACCATCAAGCTCATCCTCAGTTCTGGTGGAAGAATTCAGAATTCAACCAAAGACACCTCAGACCACAGAGCATCTCCACTCAACAGGTGGTGCCATCTGTGTTCAGGGGTGCTGAAGCTACCCCTAGGATAGCCAAAGCCCCCCCATTAACACCCCAAGAAATTTCTGTGTTTCAGTTTTTTTCCCCTTAATTTAATGTCCGTCTATTTAATTTAACCCTTAAGACATCCTAGGGGCCTTTTGTGCCATTGTTTATTTTTTCAAGCCATTGTGGCTGTGTTGAATGAATATTGCTCCAATTTGCCTGAGGATATTCATTTATTAGAAAAAGTTGAGAAAGTTTATTAGAAAAAGTTTAGAATTATCTTCTCAGTTCCTGAAATTAGCATACAATGGCAAAGCCACATAAAAATGGACACATTTGGGGCACGCCGGTAGTTGAGTGGTGAAGGCGTGCACCATGTGCGCAGGCAGCCGGGGTTCGAATCCGTCCTGAGGCCCCTTGTCGCATGTCTCTCCCCCACTCTCGCCCCTGTTTCTGAGTCTATCCACTGCCCTACTCTATCCAGAAAAGGCCCAAAAACAAACAAAAAAAAATTACACATTTGTTCTTAAGAACAAAAAAATGCCCCTTTGAAAACCACTGAAAATGCCATTTTTTATCCCACATTTATCCAAACATAAACTAGTACATTCCTTTATTTTAAGATTTACTACTACTAGCTTTCAAATGGTTTTTTTATATCTGTCCACCAGATGGCGCTACTTTTTCCAATTCACAGCATGCAGCAAAATTTCACACTTTTTACTGTTTTGCAAGGGTGCCCTGTCACTGAAATTAAGTGTGTGTGTCACTATTGATGTTGGAAAATGGTGGGTTTGTATAAACACAGTGTGGGTGAGTGTGTGTGTGTATTTTATTTGAGTTTTTGTGATTTTGCTCTATTAAAAACTGCTCTATTTAAAACATAACAATAATAATAATAATAGTAACAACAACAACAACAACAATACTACTGGTACTGCTACCACTACTACTACTACTACTACTACTACTACTACTACTAATAATAATAATAATAATAATAATAATAATAACAACAAAATGCTCCTTGAAATGTATTTTATGGAAATTATTTTTGTTTTTTTTTTTGTTTTTTTTTGTAAAAACGGGGAATTTGTGTAAACATACTGGCCTTTAAAGGGTTAAAATCCCTTTAAAATGTGATTATATTTGATATGTGTATTTCAGCCTAAAGTAGTTTTAAAAGACTGACTCATTTAGAGTGGGGAAAAAAATCTCTATATATTGGTTTTACAGTTCTTTGTGGGCAGCTGACATATTTGTCCTTTAGGGCAAATGTGTTAGAATACTAAAGGAACTCTTAAGGGTTAATGATGCTGGCATACAGAGATGGAGCAGTTCCTGCTTGGAGAAGCAAGTCACATTTGGCTGTTTTTGTGGCTGGTGAAGCAAGGCACGAGAAAGAGCAAACGCCAGCACACTCTGATGACAAATCTGGCCTTGCAGACAATATTAGCTATCAGCCATGTGAGATTCCAAGGCGGCCTACACAACAAAAATACCCTCCTGCCTGTCTTCACTGCTTTTTTTTTAAGATTTAATTTTGTGCCTTTATTAGATAGAGGAGGACAGTGGATAGAGTTGGAAACAGGGTCAAGAGTGGGGGAGAGACATGCGGTGGAGGGCTTCAGGCTGGACTCGAACCTGGGCAGCCTGCATACATGGGGAGAGCCTTTAACCACTAGGCCACCTGTGCCCCATACACTGCTTTATTAGAAAAGCTCACAGAGGAAAAATTAACAGAATTACAGGAGCAATCCAAGGATCTGTGCTCAGATAGAGGCCTTTCATCTCAGACTCCTCGTGAGAGATGGCTGGTTTAAACATCTCGACACCTGGAGGGGTTTGTTGTGAATTAGAAAGAGCACACGTAATACAGAAGACCTTAAGACACACCACATTCCACCCTTTCCTAACTGAGGACCATGGCCTCAGATTTGGAGATGCTGATTCTCATCCCAGAGGCTTCACACTCAGTTGCGAACCGTTCCAGTGAGAGCTGAAGGTCGCGGCCTGATGAAGCCAACAGAACCACATCATCTGCAAAAAGCAGAGACTTAATCCTGAGGCCACCAAACTGGACCCCCTCAACTCCCTGGCTGCGCCTAGAAATTCTGCCCATGAAAGTTATGAACAGAACTGGTGATAAAGAGCAGCCCTGATGAGCTGCGACGTTGCAGTCGTGCCAAGATCTATCTAAATTTGTGTAGTCTGAGCCAGCCTTAAGAATAAAGGACGATCTGACTCAAGGCTGTAGATCAAGGTCTTTGGGCCTCATGTTCATCACATGCTAGATTTCTACAGAAACTACTTGAGCCCTTCATCTTGTCACACCACCGTACCTTTACTCTCCAGAGAACACCTGTATACCTTGCAGAGGCAGGAAGCAGTTCTTGTGTTAATCTTGATAGTTGTCTACAATAAGTGTTATTATCTTGTCTTTTTACAAAGATTAATTTGTTAATTTCCTTGGGAAGCTCTATCTGGTTTCAAGTAAATATAAACTGACTTGACTTTAGGAAATAAGGTATCTGTTAGTGAGGTCTCTTGTCATTATTTTGTAACTGACTGTAAATTAAAAAAACTTGTAAGGCAGAAAAAAAACTGATGCTTTCCATTATTGATTACACTTTTTACTTTTTATGGGTGTGATATACTAGTAAATTACTGTCCAGGATTATGGGGCAAACTGTTCAGTTTTATTAATGCTTAAACAACATCTGATAAATATTTACCTCAACACGGCAAGGACTATTCAATAAATTCCAATGAAAAAGTCAGTAGACATGCTGAAATGTGTGAGCAGAGTTTTATGCAGTTCAGGAGGGGTCTGATTGTTTAATCAATGTGCTCCTTACTGATTTAAGAGGCACTTGCCTTCAGCAATGTCACATTTTATCAAAACAACCAAATCCCTCAGTGAAAACCACCCAGAATTGAACAGAACCTGTCTTTATTTGTTGCTGTTTTTCACAATCCCTGTTTTAATGCCCAGACTGAATGTTTTATATGTGTTGTAAGGGTAGCTTATATGTCTGTCTGCCAATTTACTCTTCTTGTGAAGAGCCTAGCAGCTCAACCTGTGTAAAGTGGTGGTTATGTTATTTGGATTGAAATATTTAAAGAAACATATCCAGGCCAAGTGCTCTCCTGTCTCTTGACATCACAGTGCATCACTATTTGGAGTCTACATGTGTCATTGCTCTTTTTCTTTATCTGTATTGGTAGGTGGCAAGAGTAGATCTCCACTGCTGCACATCAAACCTGCTTTGAAGCAAGTTATATGAGCAATTATGTTCAAGATAAAAGATAAATCTGAAGGAAATGTCATTTGACCAGAGGGCGAGAGACTAACAAATGATTTGTTTCTTCTGTCATCTTTTTTTCATGTAGATTATTCTTTATGATTATGAAAAATATTATTTATGCTTTAAAGTATCTGTCTGTCTATCTATATTTCAAATACTTTTATTCGCAGAGATACTTAGTTAATGGAGCTAAGAAGCAGAGCAAAAGCTAAGCTGAAAAAGCAGCTATGTAAGCTACCAATCAACATTGTCGACATGGCTTTATTAGCTTTTCCCTACATTTGCTAAAGTTTACATTTTTAAAGCTTACTAAACAATAGATAACAGAGCTATGTAGCCAGCATAGCTATTGATCTTGTGTAGCTAAAGCTAAACTCAAAGCTATGTAAGCTACATTATCTACATAGCCACATTAATTTTACCTATGTTTGCTAAACCTCATGTTGGTAAAGCCTAAACCTAACTGATCTACATTAGCTTATGGATTAACATTTATTATGTAGCTAGTGTCATCGACATAATATACACACACTTGTACATGAAAACATAGATAAAACACACTGACACAGACATGCTAGCTCAGCAACATTAGCTTATGGAGTAACATTAGTTAGACATAATATAGGACGCCATATTGACTGCATGTGTCTGCTGCTGAGATACACCAAAGTGCCTGCCATATTGCCAGAGACAAGACTGCCTCATAAGCATTTAGAAATGCATGAGGGAACTGTAAGAGTCTATTTGTAAGAAGTCTGTTAGTGTTTTTATGTGTCTGTGTGAGTTGGCTACGTTTACAAGTGCTCGTGATGGTACAGAGAGTGAAATTTAGACAATTTGCTTAATTTGGTGTAAGCTATGGCCCACAGTGCAATATCTAAATTGGGTGAAATAAACTTGATGAGAAACTGGAAAACATCTTTCAGGAAATATCCACCAATCTCTCTGTCTAGTCAGCTTGTCTAGTCAACAATCTTGTTGAGATTGTGAAACTTCAAATAACCCTAAAGTAATGACAGAGAAGCAATCAGAAAAACAGAACATTCCTGCCTGGAACATACTTGAGATTTCCTTAAATAAACACTAGTAAAAGATGTACAACTGAGGGCTGCATGAAAAGAAATGACTGGCATTTGTTCTCTGGACAGGTTTGTTTACCCACAGATCATGAAAAAACATTCATGACTAAAGAGCAAACACATTTACTTTCTAAACTCAACAGGATATTGACCGGCTAATGGATCCATTTTCATCCTCAGGAGAGCTGTAATGAGAGAGGTGAAGGAGACTCATTCATTCCCCAAACCTGAGGAGAATGTGTATTTGGATATTGCAGCAGATGGATAAGAAATGGGAAATATTCAAATATATAAACTTAGCACAAAAAGTAAGGAAATGTGTGTTTGGTACATTATTTCTTTGCTGCTTTGCCTCTTGGTAATAAATCTTATACCGTTGGAAAAACTGTTTATTACCCTTTTAAATGGAGCCACATTATTAAAGATCAAGCATTTGTGGGATGAGCAGCAGAGCTGAGTTTGTGGGTTGCATCCATGAAAAATTTGCCAAATCTTTTCTGCCAATGCCAAACAGCTTATTTTGCTGTCACTATTGACTCTTGTTTTGAGCTTCTGGTACCCCCAGGTGCTGACAATCAGGTGCCTGATTGACACCTGATTGGCAGCACCTGTGAGCACGGACTCTGCTACAGTAGGTGTCAGCTCCAAGAATCGGCATGCCCCATTTGACTGATCTGGATAGGGCCCCTGCGATAAGAAGACGACACTCCAAGAAGACTGTTTTCTCACCCTGTCAGCACTTAGGCACCATAGGCTGTCTTCTACAGATTTGCAGTCAAGGTCTGCAGGACAATATGGCTGACAGCTCTCTGCCCAGACAGTCTGGAACAGACTGCACACAGCCAAAAGGAAAAAAGGGAAGAAACAGAGATGAAAAATGGGATTAAAGAGTGGCATGAATAACTAATTTCAATATAAGAACCCATAGGTATGACAAACAGCCTGAGAAAGGAAAACTGATTAGTGTGTTTTGGTTCATTTCCTGAATGTATGAACTATGAACAAACTAGCTTCATTTCAATCTGTGTAAACTGAACTTTGAGTTTGCTCATTTCAAAAGGGAGCTTTCACAACACTGCAACAGTCAGCCTTTAAAAACGTTCTAACAAGTATTTCTGCTACTCTAAGTGCTTTTGTGATAGATCAAACTGTGCAGAGAGCATGGCCAGCAGGAAAGCTCAGTCAAAAAGGCACTTTTAAAGCTTTAAGAAAAATTGACAGCAGCTGTAAGAATGTTGATCATTGATATGTCCATAGCGAGACAGTAATTTTTCACATACTGTGTATGTCAGAGGTCAATTAATTAACCCTTTCCACACATTCACTCCTGGTAATCTCATTTGAAAATGCACATGTGTGCCTGTCCAAATAAATGAGAACACACTGGCAAGCAGAAAAATAGTGTGAAGCAGCTTCATTATATGCATAAGTTGATGCCCCCCTTCAACCCCCTCACTAACTGATGATTGCTCTTGAAAATAACCTGCTGCCTTCACACCACACAAAGACATTTTCCTCCAGAATGGCAGGAAAAATTCCAGTTATATGTGGGATGAAACTGTATTTTTACCATTCAGGTTCGCACATGCAGCTCACCCCTGAAATTTCAGGGGGTTTTTTTAAGATTGCAGTTCATGTGTAAAAGCCACTCTTGCAGCACTTACTGTACATTTGAGAGGAAAGGAGGGTGGTCTTATGGTTTGATGGTGGTGATTATGATGTAGAAACTTCTAATGAATAGAGCCCCTGTAGAGGAGTCATAATTAATCATACTTTAAGGAGAAGTGCTCACACCTCCTAACCCATTAAGTCAATGAACAATGTCATGCTGTTGAATGAATTACCATGATGTGGTTTGTAGCCTTGAAACTGTTAGACATAATTGTTGTAGCTTACATCAGGTTGTGTGCCAAGATCAGAGTCCATCCGTTTTCATGTGACACTGGGTCATACATTTTTGCTTGCTGCTGTAACAGCCTTCTGGTGAAAAATAGTTGAATTTTCACAGTATTTCATTCACAAACAAATGCCTTTTCCCATCATTCACCTTTTAAAAACTGTCAGGAGCCAAAATCAATCTTCTTCCCTACATTTTCTCTTTACTTTAGAAAGGCTTTTATTTCATTTTCTAAAAAAAAAAAATAGAGGCATCTCTCAAATTTTGACAAGGCTTTACGCTTTTTTGACAAAAATGTCTTTTGTCTTTCTCACAGCCATGAAATTAACCATTTAATTGTTTATCTAATAGAACCCTCTAAGCTGAGGTGATTGCCTGTCTGGCAGAGCTCTAGCCAAATTTAAGTAAGCAACTGTAGCGACATTCAATGCTGTGCCTCAATAAAACTGAAAACTCTATGACTAATAGTAGCCAAGTACTCAATATTAGTGATCTGTTAATGAACAGAAAAGTAACAGAGCTTTGTTGAGGTACCTACTCTTACGTAATGACAGAAAATATGAAGAAGAATACAGTCATGGATGAAAGTATTGGCCCCCCTGAGATTTTTCCAAAAAAAAAAAAAAACATTTCTCCCAGAAATTGTTGCAATTGCAATTGTTTTTGGTGTACACATGTGTATTTCCTTTATGTGCATTGGAACAACACAAATAAAGCAGAAGAAAAGCCAAAATTAACATAATTTTACACAAAACTCAAAAAAAGAGCTGGACACAATTGTTGGCACCTTTTTAAAGCCGTGGGTTAATCATTTTATTTCAAGCATGTGATGCTCATTTAAACTCACCTGTGGTAAGTAACAGGCACAAGTAACAGTAATGACAAAATCCCAGAGATAAGAGACAAAACCAGTACAGCCCCAATCCCAAAAAATTTGGGACACTGTAAAGTGTAAATAAAACAATGCAATGATTTACAACTCTCATAAACCCATATTTGACTCACAAAAGAACACCATGTCAGATGTCAAAACTGAGACATTTTACAATTTCATGAAAAATTTTAGCTTGTTCTAAATTTGAGTCCAGCAATGCATCTAAAAAAATCGGAACTTGGTAACGAAAGGCTTGAAAAGTAAGTGGTACTTATGACAAACCACTGACCTCTGTCATTCTTTAATGACTCGGAAGAACAACTTCTCCATTACTGCACTGAGAGAAACTGCTATCAGCCGATACAAATCTAAGATAGATGTGAGCCTCTCCACAGTGCAAAATACATGAAACCCCACTTGGAGTTTGCAAAATATGCCAAATAAAAGACAACTAGGGTTTCATGCATTTTGCACCGAGGAGAGGCTTCCATCTAGCCACTCTGCAAAAAAGCCCAGATCAGTGGAGGGCTGCAATGATGGTTGTCCTTCTAGAACTATGCCCCATCTCCACACAGGATCTCTGGAGCTTAGTCAGTGACCATCAAGTTCTTCGTCACCTTACACAGGCACTTCTCCCCTGATTGCTCAGTTTGGCCAGGCAACCAGTTCTTGGAAGAGTCCTGGTTGTTGCCAAACTTCTTTCATTTGAGAATTATGGAGGCCACTGTGCTATTGGGAACCTTCAGTACAGCAGAAATATTTCTGTAGGCTTCCTAGATCTGTGCCTTGCAACAACCCTGTCTCTGAGCTCTGCAGGCAGTTCCTTTGACCCTATGGCTTGGTTTTTATTCTGATATGCATTGTCAACTGTAAGGTCATAAATAGAGAGGTGTTTGCCTTTCCCAATCTCCTCAATGGCTTCAAACTTGGATCCCCATACTGAACAGCAGCAGGGGAACTTTTTCTCTCCAAATATCTGCTGTTTGTGTGAATGAGTTTCTCCAAACCTATGGCTGACATGGGTGATCTGACCCTTGTAAAGCAGAACTGGACAATCGAAAATGTCGGCATTTTTTTTTTTTTTTGCTGAGCCAACTGTGAGTCAGTCATGCTCATATCTTACAGTAAGAGTGTTTCCCTGCCACAACAGTCTATATTAATTTTGTGAAGAATTCAAGTATTTGCCTACAAAACTTAAAAAGATACTTTTTCTTAAGTTATGAACTTGTGGTTTCAAGAGTATGAAAAATAAAAACTACCCTGCAATCAGGCATCTCTTGACCTCCAAAAAGATTTCTGTATTGTTTTGGAACATGAGTGGGCTATGTTCTGTGACCTACAGGCTTAGGGTGAGTTATGTTAAGGAAAAATCAGGCAAGGCACCAGGCCTGGGATTTGTGTAGGAGGGAAAGGGCTAGAAGAAGAGACAATTAATTGTCCTGTGTGAAATATGAATGTGAGTGTTCGTTTTTACATGATAACTTAGTGAAGGTCACTGTTGTACTTTGAATTTTCCTTTGGGTATGATTTCAGACAAAAGCTACTTAGACCAACATTTTGAATAATGAGAAAATAGAAAAAAAGACATACAGTTCACACCACAATCACACACTGATGGTGAAACCTGCTGTGTAGAATGAGCATAATGACTAATCCCATTTATACACATCCATACTCATTTACACCACTGACACAGGAGTGGGAGCAATTTGGGGTTAAGAACCCAAGGATACAATGATATGTGACTGCAGGAGCTGGGGATCGAACACCAAAGCTTCTGGTATAGAGACAAAGACGGAGACTTAATGTAAAATAGCTGGCAAAATTAAGACTGCTTATCAGGAAGCATCAGAGTGGAGCCTTCAGCTTTTTCAACCAAGTGGAAACTGTGAATCATTTCATTGGTATCTGCTTCAAGGATGAAAATAGGAGACAGTCATTAAATGTGTAGCATGCCTGAACCTTCAGTAATAGCTTTGGATAATCAGTTTAAAAGCATGTCTTCAACTATCTGCTAAAAACTGGACTGATAGCGAGGACAAGAATGACTAACATAATTCGCATAGTTTCAATTGATGGAAAACCACTTTTCTCCACTCTCCATTCAACTTAGCAACCACCTAGAACAGGGGTGTCTGTACTTTTTCCCCTGAGGGCCACATTCGGAAATGTATAAGGATGGTGGGGCCAATGTCATGTTCGCCCCCTTAAAGTTATTTAAAACCAATAAAACCAATCTAATGTAGGTTAAGATATGAAAATTAATCACCAAACTCACAGATCTGGGCATTGGAGGTTCCATCTGCAACTTGCTATTGGACTTATGGACCAACAGGTTCAGTTAGACCACCACTGCTCCTCCACCCTCACTCTAAACACCGGCGTACTGCAAGGCTGTGTGATGAGCCTGTTCCTCTACTCCCTCTTCACCCATGACTGCAGACCTGAACATGGTACCAACACCATCATCAAGTTTGCGGATGACACCACGGTGATTGGCCTCATCAAAAACAGCAATGAGGAGGAGGAGGATTGCCTGGCTGCATTGTGTCAGGACAACAACCTGCTGCTCAATGCAGCTCATCGCGGACTTAAGGAGGAATGCTGACACATATCCACCAATCTACATCAACGGTGCAGTGGTGGAAAGTGTGACCAGCTTCAAATTCCTGGGGATCCACATTTCACAAGACTTCACCTGGATGACCAACTGCTCCAACCTGGTTAAAAAATCTCACCAGCGCCTCTTTGTCCTGAGGACCCTGAAGAAGAACTACCTCTCTTCAGACATCCTGGTGAGCTTCCTAACCATCCAGACCAACTGTATTACAGTTTGGTACGGGAACTGCTCTGTTGCGGACCGGAAGGCATCGCAGAAAGTGGTGAAAACTGCCCAGCGTATCACTGGAGCCTTGCTTCCTGCTATTGGGGACATTTACAGGAAGCATTGTCTCAGGAGAGCGAGAAACATTAGGACAGATTCCTGCCACCCAGCACACTGACTGTTTCCCCTTCTGCCCTCTGGGAGATGCTACAAGAGTCTACGGACTAAGACCACCAGGTTTAGGAACAGCTTTTTCCCCACAGCTGTCTCCTTGCTGAACTCTGATCTCTCACCAGTCCCCCTGAACTGAACCAACTATTCTACCTAATTACACTTTACATTCCTGCATGACATCTGCACCTTTACCTCTTCCATGATTTACTTCAGAAAGTCATATTCGCAAGTATTCAAGGTTCAGTTTTATTAGAACTTGATGACATTTCTTTGTTAAAAGAAGAACAAAGAACAGCAGTGAGTTGTTTTCTTTTCAAAAATGACAAAGTCATGCACTGACATGTCCAGGTTCGGGTTATGCAGTTCTATGTTGAGTTTACTCCTTTGGTAGGGGGGCAACTCAATATTGTCTGTATCACTTGTTTTGTTGCTCTGATTGGCTGGTAGAGAAGTGACAGACAGAACATTCTTCCAATCACCCTCTGAGTTTTTCTTCAAAGGCTCTGCCCTGTCCCAAACGTTGTGTATAAGTGGTTTACATCTGCACATCTGAATCGCATTGCATCTTTTGGTGCCCATGTGAACATAGAAGTTGAAATCTCCAATCAGAATAAATTTAATTGGATTGTGAAACGAAATCTCATGCAACCATGAGTACATTCTGTACTTGATCACATGAATAATATCCATCATAAAGTGATGCCTGTAATGCTTCTTAACTCTCCTACTCTCTGTGATATGATGTGATGGATAATTGTATGAATGCAGCACTGAGATGTAACAACTAAAAACTTGATAGTGCTTTGTTGTTTGTCTAAATTATGCTTCTGCAAATACCCAAAAATGAAATGCCATAAAAGTGGTGATATTTATGTTTTCTTTTGTTTCAGTGCAGCAGCAATCTTCTTCTTTTGTTTTTATAATGCAGTGAGTATTCCTGAATGTAGGAACAGTTTCACAGCTGCCAACTTGGCGATTGCATAGCGACAGCAGTGAGTATGTGTGTTGTATGCTGCTAGTTTCTTAACAACCCTTAATTAACTTGTCATCCTGTAAAACTCTATCTTTACATTGATAAGAATCCCCCTCACTGATCATTTTGTCACCTCTTGTCACCCTTGTCTTGATGTTATCACTTATCAGCTATCCTAAAAATAGAGATGAAGCAAGATGTTTGGCACTGCAGCACATGTAGATCATTTCACTGTGCCAAAGGAGATGCAAGAAAGAAACAGAGCAAAAAAAAAAAAAATCAGCTTTATCAACAGAGCACCTCCGCCCAATGTCATGCTTTTAAAGTAGTTAGTTTCCTTTAATTAAGGTAACAGGCTTAGTCAATAACAATAGGTTGTTTGCAGATGGCACCACAGCAAAGATCATGACAGTAGATAACCTATTATATCAACTTTAAAAATACATTGTTAAGTATCTGTATTTTCTGACACCTTGGCACTTCCATCCCTTTATGAATAATATTTCCCATTATCTACAGTTGTTTTTCATCTTACAATGTTGGATGGGCCTGTTAATATCAAAAGGTTTAACAGTTTCCCTTCTTACAGGCTTCTATGTTCCATACTTGTTGAAAATGCTCGGGATGTTTCTTGAAGTATTAAGCCTACAACATTTAACACGCTCAAGATTTAAATGAATAATAAGTTATAACATTTCAAAGACTGGAATTTTCGCCTCAAACACTGGACTTATGAGCATTGTGCACAATAGGTTAACCAGACATTATCTTAACACAGTGTTAAAAAGAAGATGAATTGTGCGTTTCAAATAGTGGTTTTATCTCCGATTTGTCCTTGTGTTAAGTGCATACTGTACGCTCTTTCTCTCACACACACACTTACTCTCTCTCTCTTTCAATCTAGGCCTATTTAAAGTCATTAAAGTCCAATGGCCAAAGTCTTATTTATAGGAAAGCTTTAAGCAACAATTACAAAAATGTATTTCTTTATTCCTGCCAACGATAAGCTACATGAGGAGCACCAATGTCCGCTAAGCACGAAGCAATAAAGCTGCACAAGAAACAACAGAACGATGACAGCACGTCAAAAGCAAAATGCAAACAGGCTTTTGCAACACAAATGTTCAGAAATTGTCAACAATATTATAGTCTGCATGAGTTAATATGCAGGCCTGTTGCAACTGCATGTAATAATAACACACAGAAAAACAATAGCTATGCACAATAATGCTAATAACCTCATTTAAACTTAAACAGCAGGTATGGGACAACACAAACAGCAGCTCTGTACCATAGGAGCACCACTCAACTCCCAAACATGCATTTTTGTAGAATATAATTTGAATTTTATCACAGACAATCACAGGTAAAAATAAAGCCCACCTGTAGACATTTACTCAACCAGTTTGCACGCCCTCACAGAGATTACTTGCAGTTTTCTGAGCCAGTAAGTCCCCTTTACAGTTTGTAAAAAGTCCGTTAGTCTCTTCAGTTCCATTAAACTGCTGACATGGTGATTTCTGACACAGTCTGAAAGATGAAAAACTGTGCTCTATAGAAACAGGCATGATCTTGCTGCTGCAGACTTTCAGGGGTGGAAAAGTGGGTTTTTCATGCAGTGTTTCATTTTACCGGCTCAAGACTTTACCGGACTTGATGGTGATTTTGAAGATAGGTTAGATCATGATCTGGTGATGTTGCTTCTCGCTGAGTGTGAGTGTCCAGTGATGTTCTATCAGTCTGTGATCATGACATAGGTTAGACAGCTGCACCTGTCCGGTGGTCAGCTAAACTTGCTGCTGCGTCTGGACCCACGGGGTTTGAGCCATCAGGATTTCCACTTATATCCACTGAAAATAAACCTCAAAACTTCTCTCTTTGCTTCAGAAGTCCGTCCTCCTTTGCAGTTGTTCTTTTAATGCTAGCTTCCAGATAAATCAAGCTGTTTGGACACGATAACTTTGTAAACAAACTACCAGTGTGTGTCAGCGAACCAAACTGTCATTGGCTTGTGAGAGTTGAGGCATGAGGCGGGGGTTGGATGAAGCTGGAAGTGCTGATTTATTGACATGTCTGTCTGCTACTTAGTGCTTACAGGAGATAGACTGTACCAAGCAGGGAGAGTTGAATTGGTTGCTCTGTATAATTCCAGATGTACTTTATGCCCATACCACTGCGCTGCAGTGGGAAAAAAATCTGGGCATGCAAGCGGTGCATACATCCCCTATCCTAAAAATTGTCAGGCAAGGGCGTGGCCCTTTGGACTGTGGGGCCCCCTGTACCGCTGGGGCTGCAGGGGTATACTTTACAGCCCAGCCTGATTATAAGTCTTTCAGCAATTCAGTCATTTTAAAAGCACACAAATGGGACCCCAAATAACTCTATTGTTATACACTTGTTGTTTTGGGACTCACATGTAGACTGTCTATTTATGATGCAGAGTGGGTTTGGTACTTACATGCTACTGATAGGCTAACACTAAATTTATCATACAGCACAATTTAGCAGCCCATTATCCTCCTATTGGCAGGCTACCCACAGCTTGTAGGCTAATCTGTCGGATTCTGAACTTGGAATGGTCCAGATATCTGTCACCGAGGTCATTAGTGAGCTTTTAAGTGTTTGCTTGCTGCTATGTACCTGTAGCACACAGGATCAATAAGTCAGCCATCAGCATTGGCTCTGTAGGTAAAGTAGCTCCATAGGAAATGTTGGTATAGTCCGGTCTTTCCACTTGTGCAGGAGATGAAGGTTGTTGTCTTTGGTGGTTTGCATGCTTTTCTTGTGAATGAACGATCGGAGCTGTCTACCACTGACACTGTGTCTCCCATACTCACACTGCTGGTAGAGATCCAGATGATATTGTTTTCCAGTCTGGTTAATATTCTCTTGGTGACTTACACCTGAGCAACATTTGACCTCTAAGTTGTACAGAACACCAGGACCTTCTGGTACTGTATGTAAAAAAAAAAAAAAAGGTCCATGGTTTGGTCCAGTTAGTGGAGCCTGACCCTGTACAGATGCTTCAACCCACTGGTCACAGCATTAAGGTCAGATCCTGGTGAATGTTTGGTGCACTCCTTAATGGTAGGAGTCATGTCCTCTTCATCTTTACTGATATTTGAGATTGCCTTGTGTGCCATACTGAGTGAGGAAGTGGGCTGCATTTAGCCCCCAGTCCTCCAATAACCCAGCCCTGGCTTAAAAGGTGTGCTGGAGAGAAAGTGAAGAGTACATTAAAGCAAGAGAAGTGGGATGTGAACAAGGACTGAATAGCCGGATAAACAGCATTGCTCTCTTTGAAGACAAAGAGTACAGCAGTAGGCATTTCCTTTAGTGAGGAACCAGATCTCACTAATAGAAAACATTTTGTCTGTGTACATTCAGTGAGAAGCAATCAGAACAAATGTTAGCCTGACACGAGTGACAGACACAGTAGAGGTTTAGCTGCTGACAGATGTTCATATCTATCTTGTCCCCCATGTAAAAGAAAAAAAAAAAGAAAAAGAAAAAAAAACATTTTTCTGTATTCCTTCAGCAGACCATGTAACAGCAGCCTTTATCAGTGTCTGGGCAGAACGTTGAAGATGATGCCTAAAGATTGAACTAAAGATTGAACTAAAGGTGAAATGTCATAGTTATGTGTTCATCCTGGCTTCAAATAAAGAATAATTCAGTCATAATGCAACATGAAAAAGATCCAATCAAAGCTGAAGAAAACATCTGTAAAATGTTTGTTGATGATGAATGAAAATATATTTTGACTGTGAACTGTTTAAATCACTGTAAAGGAAAAAAAGGTTAAACTCAAATGTCCTGGTGATTTAATTTAGCTGTTTAGTGTCTTACCACTTAACCAAATTTTAATGATTTTAATAGTTTTTAATCCAGATTATTTTCAGAGATCCTGAGTTACCTGGTGGTGTAGGTGTGAAAAATGCAAACCCATGCTCGGATCTCTCCTGCTCAAAACTTTTAAATGACGTTTCTCTGCTCTCTCTTTCAGCCCGCTGACTCTCCATCTGTTTAAGTTCTTCTTTGGGGTACTCCAGTTCATACAAATATCCTCTCGTATCCACAGTATCCACATCATCACTCGAGTCGAAAACACTCATATTATTTTTTTTTTTAGCTTGGTGTGATGTGTTATTGTCCCTCTAGAAGCTCGCAGACCCACACAGCTGATCAGAGGATCAGTGCGGGGGGGGAAGGAGACAAAATGGCAAAAGCTGCATCATAAATTAGTGCCTGACACAGAGGGTTTTATACGGAGAAATGAATCGCTTTGTACATTTCCAACAGAGCATACAGGCGAGCCGACACTTTTTCTTCACCTATTTTTATGTAAGACTCATTAAACTACGTGGATAAAATGATCCCATCTACAGCCACAAGCGTAGCCACAAACGATTCAGATGGGAGTTTTGCAAGATGGATTCGCCAGTGAAAAACAAGGAAACAGGCGTATCCGTCTGCAGTGCAAGGGTACAATGCTGCCACATGCATACACGGCATAACCCTTTATCTACCAACTTGTGCAGATTGACCATAAAATTAACTTAGAAATTCTCCTTCCAAGCTACTGCAAAGAGTGAGAAGTAAACACCATAAACAAATTATATGTGCATTTACTTTACGAATGACTCTTGATGCCAGATGTGCACGAGGGACACAATATCCTTACTCAAGTGAAGTATGATCATTTAAAAAATGCTAAATCTTATTGGCCCTGAAGAGTGGTGGCCCACAGGGAAAATGCCCTGTATGCCAGATCACCAGTCTAGCCCTGGTTTCAAGTGAGTAACAGTTTGACCTTGAAAACACAGACACAAATAATACAGCAAGGCTCAAAAAATGTATGAGAACAGTCTGAACTTAACTCAGTGGTTCACCAGATCTGTCAGCCTAGTTTAAACCCAAAAAACTCCAGCTAATATCCTCTAGCAGCTCTGAGTGCGTTGAACAATATGGTGCTCTTTCACGACTCTTTAAACTGAATTGCCTTTTGAGATAAAGTTGTCTGTATCTGTGAAAAATCTCTGTACCATTCATCTGTTGATCTTGAGCATTTTTGTGTAGAAAATCTGCTTGTATAACAGCAATAAACAACTGCAGAGATAGCAGTAGCAGACAAACAGAAGGTTGGTGAATGCTGTGAGACAGCTGAAAGTGTTGTGAAATTCCTGGGTTATACACATTTCTTATGAAGGAAAAAAAGTACATTTAAAAGGTTATTGTCATCTTTAAGAGATAGGTGCAAAATAGAAAATCACTTTGATTCATTGTTGCAGAGGAAAAATTATCATCTTTCACCTCAGAAATAGTTACAACTCAGCTCTCTGCCCTGTCAAAACCTGACACTGATCCTTCTCACATCATTTCTCCTCTGCCTGAATGTAAAAATTGAATGTTTGAAATTTTTCTAGAGCTGAATGCCAACAAAGCTGAATTCATTATCAACACCCCCCTCTGTGCTAGCAGTATCTCCTGCAGTCTGGTTGCCTGATCTAATCATGTTTGCAAAGCTGCCCATGTTGAAGGAGTCATCTTTGACTCAGACCTTTCCTTTGATACCCAGGTGACCAAAGCTGCACAACCCCGCTTTCCTTAACCTTAGATATTCAACACAAATCAGATCATTTCTTTCTCCTTGACACAGAAATGGTCTAAATGCTTTTTCTGCCAGCACTGAATATCTGATGCGCTTTGAGAAATGGTCTATTAACACACGGACGTGACGATTGATACTTTAAAGCTCGTTAAAGCAGATCATTAGACTCAACGAAACTGTGAATGTTGTTAGGAATGGTGGGCGACACTAAAGGAACACAACAAGCAAGAGGTTGATTTGTCATTTAAGGAACACAGTCGCGAGTTTATTTATAAAGTTCACAAAGAAACAAGTCGTTCCGTCTACCCACACTATTTTTTCTCTTTTCTCTCCTAATCCTCTGTGTGTGTATGTGTGTGTGTGTGTATGTGTCAGAGCGCTGCACAGTGTGATGATTTAAAGACCAAGATATATCATTGCTGATTTAAGTTAAACAAATGCACATCAAAAATGGGATACATTTATCTGGTTCAAAATATTTTTTTAATAAATAAAAAAATGCAATATATATCACAGAAAAAAACTACTGCAATGTCATAATATGTATCACTGTAGTATATAGGTTCAAATGAATGATTACAAATAACAGATAACAGTCTCTCCATGGTAAAAATCTTCTAAATAACCTGTCTGTTACACATTAAAGACCAGAAAGTAAAAGCATTCATGTGGAATGATAAACTGTTGTAAGCACCTGATCTCTTCTTCATGACATGGGCACAACGTTAACGCAGTCTTCCACCATCTCAAACAGAAAGTGATGTGGCCCACTCCGACGGGCCACCTCGCTGGCGGTTTCCCCGCTGCTGCTGCAGAGATTAGGCTTCAGGTGACGCTGTGACAGCAAGAGCTCCAACGTGTGAGCAGAGTCTGTTTTTAAGGAGCTGGCGTGGGAGGCGGCTAGGTGAAGAGGTGTGATCCCACCGTTGGTCTGGGCATTTAGCTGTGCTCCATGTTGCAGGAGAAGGGTCGCCACCGTGACACGGCTCCAGCGGCAGGCGCTGTGAAGGGGTGTCCAGCCATCGATGGTACGTGGGTTAACTTTCGAGCCAGCAGCAAGCAAAGTGGAAACCACATCAACATGGCCGCTGTATGCCGCACGATGGAGAGGAGTGTAACCGTCCTCATCACAGCAGTGCACCAGAGAGGGATCAGAAGTCAACAAACCGTGAAGTGTGGAAAGCTGGAAGAAAAAAAAAAAATGGCTCCACATCAAAAACTACATACATATGTGGAGTAAATCTATCTATCTATCTTACTTTTTACTGTCCCTTTACTTCCTTAACAAGTTCCTTTTTCCTATGCTGAAGTCTTTAATCTACCTATAAAAGCAGGTCTGTGTCCAAACTGCAAGTCAATTACCCTTAGTTTAGGACTTTAAAAAAAATTAAGAAATTACACAGCAGTTGTGAATGTAAATAGTGGAATTTCAGAACATGATAAAAAGGGTGCGATTAACTGCACTTAACTACAGAAATCCTGAGATTTATCACAGTAAAAAAGTTTAATCTTTTGACAGCCTTAAAAATTGATATATTGATAGATAGCTAGATAGATGGATAGATAGAGGTTGTTTGCAGCTCGTGATCCTGAATGTCAGCTGGGGGTCAGAAAATGGGGGACAGTCATTAGGAACGAATGGGAGTAGAGGAAATTTACCTGGCATGGGGATGATCAATAACACAGTTTAGTTAGTCCTGCAGACCTCTGAGCATCTAGTCAGATGAAGGGAGACAAAAGTCTAAAGGAGTCTTGTACGGAGCTAATAAGGTAGCTGAGTCTGTTTAACACATTTCAAAAAGTCCTCATTTTGTCACAAACATGTTTTCAATTGAAACGGTGATGTACTATCAACCAAATAAACCTTGTGGGATAAGTGACTGAGTAACAATGAGCTGTTTACAAACAAGCTTGTGCAACAAAACAACTCTTATGATAGCAGCTAGAGCTGTCTCTTGTTTGAGTGACAGTTTCCTTTCGCCCATCCTTTGTTGTAATTTAATCCACATTTAAAGCCAAACTGGTACCAAATGAAGAGCCGTTCTACAAACCAAACAACCAGCTCTACTGAGACTGGATGGCCACAGCTGAGAAAACATGGGTAGGATCAGAGTTTAATGTGCTAAAACATGACAAAACTGTACTGAATCAAACCAGACTGTTTTGAAAATAGACCATACATGAGTGTTTAGTAGCACCATCCATCCATGTTTTAGAGAGAGACTTTTTAATTTCACCTGGAGTTTTTTTTTCTTTTTTCAAACTTATTTTTGAATAAGTACTGAATATTTCAGTATTTTGGGGACACAAAAGTAGCTTAAGAATAGGGGTGTAAGAAAATATAGATACACTGATATATCATATTTCGCGGTGCAATATTGTATTGATATTTTAGAATGCAGCCCTATTTATACAATCCCTTCATGTTTACAGCATATGTTGGTACTGAGTATGTGTGCACAGTAGGAGTGTGTGCGTCATGTGCATTTTTTAACCCCATTATTTATATCTATATGTACTACTTTTTTTTTGAGCTACGTTTCACCTTGTGCCTTGAATTTCATTGTACGTCTCTCTTACAATGACAATAAAGGAATTTTATCTAATATAATCGACATAATTACAGCAAGTACATGCAGTACTTGTCACACACTGCACAAGATTTCATTTGATGGAAAATAAATCCCCATTCATTGTGTATTGTTACTCAGAATGTGCTGGAATACTCAACAATGCAGACTACATCAGCAAGCGTTTAGCGCCACTTTTTAACCACTTTCTACCTCGTTGGGACATAAGTGTGCATTTAAAGAAAACAAGGAGTACACTGTTAAGTAAATAATAGGGCTGACAGCCTCAAGTTGATGGTCGATTAATTGGTCGATGACCTCATGTTCGACCAAAATCCAACTGGTCAAACAATCGCACGTGCTACTTTAACTGGAAGAATCCATTTTTTGCAGGGGGGAGAAGGGAGACGTCATGTGTTTTTATTTTTTCACCTATCTGGTGTTACAAAATATAATTTACAGAAAAAAACTATGAATATAACTAGTCAAATATAATTTACTCATGCCTTTAAGGGTAATTAATTACAGTTTAAATACCCAGAAAGTCAAAACAACGTCACAAGGACCCTCCCACCGAGCAAAGCCCATGAAGCATGTTTACACTCCGTTTCCCGTTAATTGACAACATGTCGAAAAAGTCAGCGGTGTGGCAACATTTTGTTAAAAAGGATGATTTTGGTCTGTCCCTCAACAAATCAATTGATGATCTGGTGCGATTTTAGTCCACAAAGTTTTTCTTTGGTTGACTGCAGCCCTAGTAAGTAGCCTGTGTGAATGCTGGTTTGACTGTGAATACTCCCCTATGAGACAACAGGTGACATGGTAGGATGACAGAGCAACTCACAGGCCGTGAGTCTGTCTCATCACTACAGGCTAGGAGCTCAACAACCGTATTATAGCTAGTAGATGCACAGTGGAATGAAATGGAAGTTGTTAAGGAGGGGGGCCGTTTAAACCTTTTCCCTCTTTGGGAGATTTCAAAAACAGACTGCAGCTTATGCACCAGGGCTACTTATATTCTGGATTTCACAGCACTTGTTCCAAGATTAATGAGAGTACTCGTATTCAAAATTACTGAAATTGCCCACCCCTTCACTCTAGTATTATACTGCTGGATTAGCACCACTTTAGCTTTACCTTTTGGAAATAAAATAGTCAGTGAGTGAACTGACTGAAGATCATTTTAAAATGTTTTTGATGTTGAACACATTAATTTCAGTCATTTAGAAATCAAAAATCTAAACAACTCTCCCTTCCAGCCTTAACAACATCTGCAACTCTCTGAGCGGCTCTGAGAACATGTAAAATTAACCACTTAGTATTTGCTTTTCATGTACTAGTTCTTTCTATTCAATGTAAGAAATTCAAAAACATCTTTACATTTGACAAGCCACTTGTGTCAGATTTCTTTAACAACAAAAACAATTGAAGATCTGTCTTTACCAGCAAGATTTAATTAGTAATCCTCTGCATCAAACATTGATGGTGCAAAATGAATTAATGAAGCAATTCTGCGTTCAATATTACTCATCAGCATTCAAAGCAGCTACCCCTTCAAATGCAATTATGAGTCTCTCCAGTTGCTCTTCATTAAATATAATGAACAAATAATGGTAAAAAGGAGAAACACAAAGTATTCATCACAGTACTGATCAACAAGGAGTTTCAAGCTTGCTTCTTTGCACAGACACAGTTTTCTTGTGAATGTGAGTCATGGAGTTGCAAGATACTTATCACAGTATTGGTCACACAGCTTTGTTCTTTTAATTTAAAAAAAATGCTAATGGACCAAAAGCAGGGTTTTTCCTGCATATAAAATTAAGTGGTGGCCACCACCAGCAAATATCATGCCGCCACCAGCTCTCAAAGCTCTGACGTCATAAAAAAATTAAATTTTCTGACAAGCATTACAGCAGGTGGATGATATTTTTAACTGAAATTATGGTGTTATGCCAGTTGGGCAGCGCTGGGCCCAGGAGTTGCTGCCAAAACTGCCAAAGAAGAAAAAAAGAACTGCGAGTTTCCTAAACTTCCTAGATTGTCTTTGGATTAACACAGCACAGATGAACGCTGCACCAGACACTCTGAGGAGAGCACAGAGCAACGCTGCGCTCAGTGTGTGAGCTGACACACAAAATAGAGGAGACTTTAAGCTTTAAGGATAAACACTGGGCTTTATCATCTCTGCATTTCACCTTCCACTTAATGCTGTAGAATAGGCATATGACAGCTCACTGCCCTTATATATGTATGCACTTCCACTGTTTCTGTCTGTCATGGTTGGTTAGCATGCGTTTATACATCGGTAATGTCCCTTTAATTTAAATGATCAAGCCACAGCATGTCATTACTAAGACTGAGTGTCAGAGGTATCACTGAACATGAAATATGGATCAGTATTGAGAATTAGCAAGTTTAAAACATGATCAAAACTCGTTGCACGCAAGAACCCTTCTAATAAGGCAGAGAGAAGGAGAGAGAAGGTCAGGTAAACGATGTGAAGCAACAGCTGAACCAACCGGTCACTGACTGAATGCTTTGTTAGATATTTTATATTTCCTCCAGGCAGAAGCTGCAGTAAACTTCTCAGTTCCATTGATTTTATTTATCAAAAATACAAGCAGAGAGAAATAAACAGAATGTTGATCCTTTTGAACTTAACCCAGAAATCACATTACATATTACTTATATTATTCATCTATTAATATAGATAATTTGTTATAATAGATACTTAATAGATAATATAATAAACTTAAACACAATACCAGCATTATTAAGGGAATAAGAGTCAAATGAAATAAAGGGTGTGACAGACAACTTTCTGGTGGAAATTAGTTTCAGTTAAAATTAAAGATGATTATGCAGGTCACATGACCTCTTTACGTGGACAATGAGTCAGTTGTTATGTACATATAATTAAACATTCCTTGAGGAAAGACTAAAAAAGCTTTTTGATGTTAATAACAGCTTTTTAGGCACAACACTTGTATCATTAAAACGTTTATCAGGTCAGACCAGGACACCGTTCACAATTAAAGCACAAACTTATGAAAACAAAAACATTTTCAGTAGATTTAGCCTCTTAATTCCACTCTTAAGGTTTACTAAATTAATGTAATTACCTTTAAAATGTACAAAATTTTCTCCCAGGGGAGCATGCCCCCGGACCCCCTAGAAAGGTCGGGGTATGCATGACCAGAATGGTACCGCTGCTGCCTCAATATGAGCCAGAAAAAACCCTGAAAAGTCATACCAATCAGCATGACATAATAATAAGAAAAGGGCAAGACTGATAAATTCTGTCCTACCCCCCCCCCCCCCCCCCCGACTGCATTACACGCACTCAGGGACTGTGCCTCAGCAGCACACAGGGACTATGTATTTGTACATCACCAGCACTTTAATGTAATACACCCCCTAGGGCTGCAATGATTAGTCACCATAATCGTTTATGTCGACTATAAAAATTAGTCGACACAGAAATTCAAGTGTCGACGCATCGTATTATTATTTTTGATACTGGTAAAATTAAATACCAGCCGGTAAAAACTCATCTGTACTGGCAGTTCACTACTCAAAGAAGAGAGCCAGCCTCACACCAGAACATGTTGACATGCTCACGTTCCTGCACTGCAATTTAAAGAAATTATAATCTATTGTTCAATCACTTGGGCTGGAAGTTTGAATTTTTTACATTAAACTTTATTCTTACTTTTGGACTTTGGATGGGCAATTTGCTTTATTTACTTTTATGGACCTACCAGTCACTTTAAAGAAAGCCTTCTTCTGGTTATATGTAACCAGCAAGGCAGGTGAACTGCTACTATTTAAACTGCTACTATTTACATAAAATGGGGATCCAAAATAGTATGCCAGAATAACTGTGATTAATCGACTAATCAGGAAATTTATTGATAGATTAGTCGATATAAAAAATGATCATTAGTTGCAGCCCTAATACCCCTCTCAAACACTATATTACTGTGGTTTCATGGCAGTATAATCTATAATCTTGTTTTTCTTTTTTTTTGCACCGTCATACCATTTTGCACATCTCAACAAGCTGCTATAACATTGCATTAAAAACCTGCCATAAGCTGCCTTTTATATTGTGTACCAAAGACTGTGGTATGTTGTATAAAGGTCGATTCTGTTTACATAGGTTGATTCTGTTAGATGTAGGCAATATAGGGTTTGTAAATTTCTTGTTACATAGAACAATTACATTTTTCTTTACTTTTTATTGATCTCTATTTTGTAAATAATACTATCTTACTCCTATTTTGTTACTTCTATATTCTTCTTATTTTAATTGCTGGTGAGAGAGAAACATTTTTTTGATTCTTCTGTATGGCCAGCACATAAGAAAAAAGAAGACCTATTGCCCAACTTTGTTGTATTAATCAAACCCACATTATTGTCACAGTCACAATAATGTATGTCTTCGCCTCCTCCTCTTGAAAATGTTCAAAAAGCAAGAGACTCCAGGTAAATTTGGGTCTCTTTATGCAGACTCTCCACAGAAACTGCAGTCCAGGCATCTGAATGTTATTTTTAGGTTCCTTTTCATACCTTTGAGATGCTCAAAGGCAGAGAAAATAACAATTGGCAAAACAGAAAAAAAAAAAGGTGGGAGTGCAGCAAATTCATAAGCTTCCTATTTGATCCTGTAGCTGTATTGTCAAGCTCCCCAGTTCCAATTAAACCTCAGCTTGCACCTGCGGGACACAGGTAACATTCTGAAAGCGCAGCCAAAACAAAACCTAACTTACCCGATTGTTTTCAGCTGCCCACAACATGAGCTCTGTCGGTTTGTCTTTGAGATTTTCTTCTTTTTCTAGATACCACCCCTCACTGTGTGGCCCCTCTTCCTCCTCTTCTCCATCCTCTGACTCGTCCCTGCTTCCTGTCCACAGGCTGCTGGCACCGCGGGGGATCAGGTGTCCGTGTGTGTTCAGGAGCTCCAGCTGGTTGAAATCTTCTGGAAACTCCATCACTTATTTCTGTCAGAGAATACAAGACAAAGAAGGAACAAGGGCTTCAGAGTCAAACGCAGCTGAATTCCTGGAGTGAAAACTTGAGATCTTAACATTTGTGTATGCTGAAAAATCTCTGGCTGTAATTTGGCTTTAAGTGTGCTTAGACAGAATCAATGTACACTGGTTGTTTTACAGCTGAGAAAATTGGTGTTCAAATCTTAGCAACTGTTTTAATGCTTGATGAAATGCGTTACTTAGATCACCTAACTGGCTCCCTGTTTCATTGAGAATCCGCTTTAAGATTCTCAAACTCCCTTACAGATCCCTTCATGATCAAGTTCCTGATTGTAAGGCTGAAATCATTCACCCCTTTCAGTCACCCTTAATTCAAACCCTCTTGAAATACTGTTAGTTCCTCACACACCGAAAGACTCCAAGTATTAAGAGTTTTTCAGACCATAGCACCAAAACTTTATAATAATCTGCCACCATCTTTGTGCTTAAAAAAAAAATCAGTGTGATTTAAAACCCAGGCCCTACTGGCATTCCTAGCTGTGACGGTTCTTTGTGACGTTATGCCTCCTGAACATTGTGGAGGCATAATGGGGGTACAAAGTGATCCTCCCTTTATGCTGTCTTCAGAGGTAGTAACAAAAGGCATAAAAGAGGTGAAAAAAGGATCAGTGGAGCCAGTAGGGAGAACAACACTCTATGCAAGCCTCATTTTGCTTGTGGAGCTCGCCTCACTTTCTCTCAAAGATGAAACACATATTGAATCGACAGATAGGGACACATATTATGCTGTCACAGTATCAGTATGAATGCTACAATGCCTGAGGCAAAGCTTTATCACTGCCCTGTCGAAAAAAAGCACTGTGAAAACTAGGGCTGGGCGATTATGGCAAAAATCATGATTAATTATTGATTATTCCACCCTCTGCCTCGGTTTTAACTGAAGTTTTGTTTATTCTAAAGTTTAATGCATCAATCTTGTGTACTTCCAGAACAAAATTATGCGGATAATCTATAAAATTCTGTTCTCATTAAACAGTTTTGTGCCTTTGTAGTAACTGAACCAGAGGGGTGCTGATTCCAGTTTAACTGGGCATTTTAAAATGAATTTTTCTGGGCTGGCTTCCTGATAAAGATTAAGGATCAAACAGATTTTCTTTCCTTAAAAACTGTCATTGACATTAGTCACTCACATTGATATAGCAACAAGGATAATATACCAAATACAACCACAGACTGTTTTTTTTTTGTAAAACAACTTTTATCGTAAAAAAAAAGTCACAAAAATGATCATTCCTTTTAATAATTATATTCCTTGTTGCAATAATAAAGGTAATATTTTAAATTTGTATCGGTGTCTACTATTAAAAAAGTTTCATCACCAAACTGATTATATTAATCATAGCTTATTAATGCTATCTGTTTTATTGGTGTTTTCCACAAAATTTAACTAACATAAACTCATCTTGCCTCCTCCCATAAATAGCTGATGTGATGGGGAAGAGCTGAGCGTCCAGAGGACTGTCAAAAAGCAGATTCAAGAGCTTAAGTGAGCTCCACAAGGAGCGGACTGAGGCTGGACTCACCGGATCAGGAACCACCACACACAGCTGTGTCCAGGAAATGTGCTAGAAGTGTGGTGTCCCGAGTGTCAAACCAATCCTGAACCACAGTGTCTTTAGAGTCTCACCTAGGCCAACAAGAAAAAGAAATGGATTGTAGCTCAGTGGTCCAAAGTCCTGTTTTCAGATGAAAGTAAATGTACCATTTCATTTGGAAATCAAGGTCAATCAAGGTTTTTTTCATATCAGAAGGACAAGACAAAAAAAACGCGGTACATGAAATGCAGTTAGTCATCTTCACACCCTTTACCTTCCTTCACACATCGTGAAAACGTTAACTTCTTTAAAATACAGACAGATAACACAAAACGTGAACAGCAGCCTACAATTTTACTGTTAAGTTTACTGCGGGTTTAGGAGATTGGTAGATTTCGAGTAATTATTAATCTAAGCTTAAACTTAAGTTCAAGCTAGCATAAAGTTATCTGTACGTTTCATTCAAACGCGCTGTATTTAACGTGCAGTCAATAAAGTTTGCTTCTTGCATTGTATTTACTCTGTCGTTGAACATGCACATGTGTATTTTAATAGTTGTAATGGTTATTGTTAGCATGAACTCACTAAAACACTTAATCTTCAATTTACGTTCACCCGACTTCAACGGTCGTCGTGTTCTGCATGTCGGTTGACTCACATTTAAACAACAGAAGCCAGCGTTTCCATATAGTTTATAAACCCAGAAAAATGAATTAAAGACAAATGTGTGTCAAAGCCTTAATAACTGATAAAACATTTCACCCACCTTCTCGTATACGCCGGCTGAAAACAAACCAAAATCAACTAAGGGCACATGGGATACGTAGTTCTTTATCAGTGTGAACTAGGCGGGGAATTTTGTGGAAAGACAACATTACCCATAATCCTCCGCTGCGAGAATTTTCTTCTTCGTTAGCTCCGTACTTCTTCTAATGGCGTTCCGGCAGGCTTTACTGGGTGAACTGTGTGACGGTGCCCTCCACAGTCTTGGAGTGGATGTTCAATTTAAATCCTGCAGTTCGCTCCACTTGCATGCAAGAGTCTGATCACTACTCTCCAACAGATTGAAAGTTTGTTACAGAAGAAAAGACAGACTTAAAGGAGAGGGATGAAAGATCTTGATCTTCTTCTTCTTTTTTTTTTTTTTTTACAAATAAGACTTTATCATGGCTTGAGAACTCCTAATAACTGTCTAAAAGACACTGTGCAGTCCAGCTAAATTTATGGCAAATAAATTTATTCCATTTAGTGATGCAGCATTTGCTTCTGCTGAATTGTAAAAGGGACTCCTGTCTCCACCAGCAGGGCCAGAATGGGAGTCGTTCTTAAAGCCCCACAACGAAGGGCCTTCATCCGGACTATATCCAGTTTATGAAGAGTAGAGTTAGCAGCAGACCCAAACACTACACACAGCCATAAGCACCTGGTAGTACAGATGCTGAATTATAAATTTTCTGCCAGTGATGGATTGATATTGACATCAAAGGAATTGTAAGTGATGTATACCAGGCAATAGTTATTCAATGAAGAAACGCATGGGACCTTGAGAAAGCGTATGGTGCTGTGCCCACAACCTCATGTTGAAAACCCACAATGAAAACCAAGCATAACCATAATAGGACTAACAAGACTAAAGAGTGACAGCACTTAAGAATATGTCGAATATGACAGAAGTAGAAAGTCACAATACTAGCAGCGTAGTTGAAACACTAGAAGAAAGTCATGTGGATTGATTAGATATGAAGGAAAACAGATGGAAAGACACAGCAGAAAAGAGAAGCTCATTGACTGATGTTTAACAGCCTATTCTTTGGTGAACCTGAGTTGGCAAGGGGGAAAAGAAATAATATAAAAGGTTGGTTGCAATTTAACAATATTGGCCATCCTTACCTATAAGTGCTTACATAAAAGAATCTTAGGCACTTCTTATTCTGAAACATTGCATTTATTTCACAAATTGAGCGTTAGCGTTAATCCAGGCAGGCCACTGAGTCAAGCGTTGCCATAATTGAGATCAGCTGATTTCATGCAAGCTCTCATCAGCTGACAACCAGCTGATTTGCTTTCAGCACGCTATTGGCTAATCATTCTCATGCTGCCTTATTTAAACTACCCTTGCCAGACTACGCCCTGCTGCTCTCTCTGCAAGTTAGAGAAGATCTTTACTCTTACTATTATTCCACATTAGTTGTCCTGTAACTCCTGAGCACCACTGACCTCAACTAGATCTTGCAGCACATAAGAAAACTCACAGGTTTAAAAATAAATAAATAAAGTCTTTTGTAGTCTTTGAAACCCCACTGGGAATAGAGGGACAATTTGGATTACTTAAATGGATTGAAATGATGAAGTCAGAAAATTACTTTAAATGAGCCTCTTCAGTAGCCACAGCTCATTCTCTATTGAGAAAGAAAGGACATTTTAAAAAGAAGAAATACATTTCTCTGGGTCAGATTGGTGTCTGACCTGCTTTGTGATCTGATATGTCCATGTGTTTCTTCACTGAAAACATGAAGTTAGTATAGATAAATACAATTTAACAATAACACCACCGCCATGTTGTTTTTTTTTCTCTCATAGATCAAAAACCCAGCCATGATTAGCTTTATTTCACTGGAAAAACAGAACATTTGAATTACTAAAGTGTCATTAAATTTTACAACCTATTGTCATTCAGTCTTCTACATAAATGACAAAGGCCAAGGAAAATGCATCATCATTGAGCTGTTGCGTGTTCTCTATTATAGAAAATTAAATGACGTTGAATATAAATGCATCTTTCCTTGAAAAGTAAAAGTCCCCATATAGGGCTACTCAATGGAAGAGCTCAAGGAAAAACTGTATCATTTATAATTATAACAATCCATACAGCTCTAATAGAGGTGGTCAAGACTTTCCACCGTGCTTTGTGCAACTCAGTGTAAAAACTTGAGTCAACATTTAAGTCGTATTTGAATTAAAAGTGAATTTAAATTGACGTTTCTATTCTGATGGGCAGGCTGCTGTGATAGTGAACAATTGTAAAAGAGGTGTCAAACTCAACCTGAAAGGTCAAACCTGAGGGCCTAACAGGGCCAGCATTTAACCATAAACTGTCTACCTCATTTCACCAGTAATTAATTATGGGAACAAAACTTAACACTGATGATAACTGATTTTGAGCCATTAAAAAAAAAAGGTCAAAATGATGAATTTAATGGCTCAAAATTTTAGATAAAATCTCAAACTTTCCAAACGTTCCGTCGCAGAGTTTTCCCATCATGCATTGTGTGTTTAGCTGTGTTTTAGTCGTTGTTAGATGTATTTACTGTATGTGTTTAGATGTTGCCTGTTGTACATTTATGACTGCTGGGATTCATTACCTCCGCCAAGGAGGTTATGTGATCGACAGGGTTTGTTAGTTAGTTTGTTAATTTGTTAGCAACATAACTCAAAAAGTTATGGACAGATTTTGATGAAATTTTCAGGAAATGTCAGAAATGGCGTAAGGAAGAACTGATTAGATTTTGGAAGTGATCTGGATCACCATCTGGATCCAGGAATTTTTTTAAAGGTGTCTTTACTATTGGGAGATATGGCTAATGACGGAGGTCTGCACTCTCGGAGTGCTTTTCTAGTTTGCTCATGTTTTTGGTGGATTATTGTTGCTTTTGATGTTAGATACATCTGCACCATGACTGACATTGTCCATTGACTTATAGACTTCCCATATGTAGTTAAACCTGTTCTGTAGTGTGAATATTAATGTGGCTCATATAGATAAATGCCTCCTGATTTTGCAGAAGACTCTTTCCTCCATGCGTGTGAGAGATCTCCTGACTTTACTACGTACTGTGTGTTCCACTTCAGATTGCAACTTGTGGTAATGATGAAAAATGTTGTGCAATATTAAAATCAACCAAAGATCCTGACAAATAAAAATGTACACTGAAAATTAAAGGAGATCTTCTGGAAATGTTATACTGAGAGTAAATTTCTAACACTAAAAATAATTGTTGAGCAACAGTAACACTGGTTAGAATTAGAAAGAGTCCATTTTTAACTCTGAAAAGAGTCGATAATGACACTTCATTAGTGTTAAGGTACCAACTCTCCAAGAAGATTTAAATCAACACTCTGTGGTGTGGACCCTTACATACATAGGAAAAGTGTTAGCATTAACTTTGACAGTGTTATTTTGAGTATGCAGGTTTTGCTGTGTACAGTTGCACCACTTTTCATTAATACTGGCTCTACATTATGTCACCAGCCCATGATGTCAGTGCCTTCAGGAGGAAGAGGATGGAGATACTTCATCAATATCAATATACAGTCAATGTTTTGAAAGCATGTGTTTGTATGAGGCTTGGTGACATACAAAAGATCTGCTGATATCAGGCTGTCCTTCACGGATCTCATTATACTGTTTTCTCTATTTAGAGCTTGTTATGAGGCTCACAATGCTTTTGTATGCAGTTAGAAAAAGAAAACTAAAGCTGTATTTAAAATGCTTTCTTGCATGGTTATGGTCAGATTTAGGAGAGGCAGTAGGCTGTGGTGGTGCTTGATGAGTTTTTTAAACATGTCCATAGATAGAGCATTGCAGATGTTTTTGAGTTGGTATTCCAGAGGGTGGGGGGTATAGTCCTGAGGGCTTTGTCACCATATGTAAGGATTTTAGATAGACCAGTGTCTGAGGACCTGAGGCTTAGGTCAGGACGATGTGTATGGATGAAGAGGGTCAGAGGGCTTAGCCACAGAGTCTGTAAGTAGGTCTGAGTCTGGAGATTTTCTTGAGATGGAAAAAGGCAGTTGTTGTCATGGATTTCATGTGAGATTGAACGAAGAAGGTGGCGTCCAGGATCACACCAAGGTTTCAGACCTTGGAGGATGGGCAGATGGGACTACCGTCTACATTAAGCACAAGATCTCCAACCCTCCTGAGCAGTGCTTTGGGGGCTGCAACCATGAGCTCTGTTTTGTTGCTATTCAGTTTGAGTTTGTTGGTTGACATCCAGGTTTTGATTTTCTTGTAGACTGTTGACTAGTGAGTGGGACGGGGGACTGAGCGGCAGTTGTATTGTGTAGATAGAGCCGTGTGTCATCGGCGTAGGAATGAAAGCTGAGACCGTGTTTGCAGATAATGTGACCAAGAGGGAGCATGTAGATGATGAAGAGAAGCGGTCCAAGGATGTAGCCTTGAGGTACACCTCGGTTTATAGGGTGAGGGTGGTCTCAGTGCTGTGATGTGGTCTGTATCCTGATTGGAAGGTTTCATAAAGCTCATGGTTGGACACGTGGTGCTGAAGCTGGGGGGCAACTTTTTCCAAGATCTTGCTTAGGAATGGAAGGTTGGAGATCAGTCTGTAGTTGTTGAGGTCCTCCGGGTCTGAACCCACTTGTACCTCAGGAAATCACAATAAGCTAGAGGGTTTGTCTGCACCAGATTCTTTCCAATTGTAAAGCACAGAGTACGTACTAAATATACAGAGCTGTATCATTTGTCTACAACACCGGCTTGCCACTTTCTAACTTGTCGGCAAGGTCCGCTGGAGGCCGGTTGCATAGTCACAAGCTGAGAGGCGTCACGTCATCACCTATTGTGGGAGTCAGATCTGCTTCCAGGAATAATTGCCTGCTGGGATGCAGTTTGTATCTTAGTCCTTTTGATCAAAAACAGACCAAATTTGAACACCGAGGGATATTTTGTAGTTATAAGTGCTACTTGAAGATTATCTCTGCTGCTCTTAAGTTGTATAAAGTCTTGTTGAAAGTAATTTCTGCCTCATGTTATTCCCTTCACAAATTTAAATTGATCACAACTATGGTCAAAATTAGACCATCTTCCTCTGATTCAATACCTGCAGAATCCATAAATATGAGTTTATTTTTTGCTGCACACAAGACACCAAATATCCCCCTTTTATGAAGCACTTAATTTGCTTGAATCAAGAAAAGCTAGTTTTGATGTCGCTTCCCCTCCCTGTTGTGATAGCTTTCCTGCTGTGTTTAACTAACAATTCTGGTCCATAATATCACTCATTTTCAACAAACTGGTCTCTGAAATTAATAGAATATCAAAACTACCAGCTAACATGAAAACAGCCACAATATCACTCCTTTTGAAACCCAACACCAATTATTGCCTCATTTCATGAATCAACAGAGGCATACTTACAGACAGGCAATCATCCAGTAAAACAAGCAGGCTTTCAGTCCAGTACTTACCACAACAGCCAACATGAAGCAGTAAAATATGTCTTGATTCTGAGAAAGCATTTCATGGGGTAAGCTGGGATCTCTTGTTTCTCACATTAGAGAGTTTTGGCTTGAGAGAATATTTTATTCCCTTGATCAGGATTCTTCGACCTTTGGCCACCGTCATCACCAATGAGTAAATATCACAAAGATTCATACTGCACTCCACCTCTTCATTCACCTTTTCATTGAACCATTAGCTGCAGCCATTCACCAATCAATATAAGAACACCCACAACAGATCACAAAATCACTATATGCAGATGATATATTGTGGTTTTTATTTTCAAAAAATCCTCATACATAACTAAAAGAAACCATCATCTTAACTGAATCATTTTCTATACCTATATTCATACTAAGGAAATCAACATTTCCCCCAGGCTGTCAGAGCTGTTCAATCTAAATTTCATACCACAGCTGAAAACATTAACTGATTATCTACAGCACTAAATGCATTTACCCTTATCACTTTCAGGCAGAATATCAACCATTAAAATGCTGAAACTCTCCAAAATACATGATCTGTTCACAATGATGCACAACTCAACCCTCTCTCTCCTGGTTCAAACCACAGGATTGCACCATTTAAAAATTATAGTGCAACAATAAGAGAAGCATCCCCACAGCATGGTGCTGCCACTATTGTGCTTCACAGTGGGGATGGTGTGTTTGTGGTGATGCCGTGTTTGGTGTCTGCAAAACATAGCTGACTTATACTTTTTAATAACCTTTTCTCTCTGTTTCTTTGAGTGTTCTTGTGTCTTCATGGTGAAATGGTAGCCAGGAATACTGATTAACCAGGGACTGGACCTTCCAGACACTGTGTCCCTATACTACAATCACTTCAGGCACATTCACTACACCCAGATATCCCCATTTCAATTATTATGAGACTAGCATCAATTGGCTGGACCTCTGTTGAATTAGGTCAGCCACTTTAAATGGGGTGAACATTTATGCAGCCACTTATTTTACCTTACATATTTTTAATTAACATTGACATTATTTTGTAGAAATCTGTTGTCGCTTTGACTTTAAAGAGGGGTTTTGTTAAGGCCCAATCACATTAATCATTGATTTATAAAATCAGTGAAAGGGTTAAACATCCAAGGGGCTGAATAGTTTTTTATAGGCACCGTACAACTTAAATCTCCACTACAACCAAAAATAATCTGAAAATGCACATATCTCCACTAACCTGCTACAGCTTCAAGTTAAATCTAAACTAAGTTTACAAAGAAAAATTATCTTAAATTTACAAAATGATAACAAATTCTGATGAAACTCCATTGTTACCTTAAAAAAACCTCCCTGTGCTGACTTCTGAAACCAAACTTTAAAAAATCATGATGAGTAACAAGAATACCATTCAGCTAATAACATACAAGATCCTTCATGGAGTTCATTTCAGGGGTCATGTGATTATTAAAATGGGTTTAGTGCAATCTGACACTTGCACACAAAGTTCCCACAACACATATCCCCTCTTGCACTGCACACCATACAACACTTTTGGGTTGAAGTCCCCATATCCCTCTATCAGGTTTCAATTTCACTTTCAATATAATTGCATATTGCTGTCACATATGTAAATCAACAAAGATCTGGTATTACAAAAATATAGAAAAATATTAACTGATATGAGCAGTGGGAAAGTAGCTCACGTCCTCACACTTACAACATTTCCATTCATCATCATGGATAAAATCACAGCTGGGAATATGTGAATGTTGATGAATCTCACACTACTTTATTCATGGCTTTTTTGTTATTAAAGTCATCAGTGATGAATCCTTGTCTCATAAGTTATTTTAATAATAACTGATAACAGAAAACTGTTCTCCTCATTATCATCAGTGCAGTCTTTTTATGTTACAATGCTGCAGAATTGTAAAGCTATTTTCAACAACAAAATGCAGCTAAATATTAAAGCCCATTTAATCATCAAAATCAAATTAATTCACTTCAACAGGACTCTCCAGATGTCAATGAAATTTTAATTAGCCTTCTACCCACCACATTAACAAATATTACTCCCTGTTGTACAAAAATGATCAAACACCCTCTTAACATGAATCATTCTGCACTCCAGGACTGAACGAGAGCTGTAAGAAAAATAATTCTGTCTTAGAAAAGTCTCAGCAGGGACAACCGTCACAACCTGCTTTTATTTTGGTTGTTTCAAAGTTAATATGAATAATCAACAAGTTGTAATCATGTTTACTATCTTGAAAGCTGCTCAGCAGAAGTCAGTGAGGACTAAAACATATATTAGCAAAATAACTTTTCAATACTTTTACATAGAAATACACTGAATGTCAAGATCCCCATACTCATAGAAACAGTAGGCATCAACAGTAAGCAGATGGCTGACGTCACACAGGGTTTGTCCTATTCTTTCTACAGTCTATGGGTCTCAAGTACATTTAATTAAAATAGGAATTTCTGTATCATTTACCTATAAAGTTGGTATAAGAAAAAAAAAATTCAATATTAAGAAGGATTGAATGTCCAACATCTGACCCTGGGACAAAGAAAATCTAGCAAAACCATACATAAAAGGCCATGTTTTATCTAATAAAATAACAAATGTTCAATCTTTTTTTCTATTTTTTATTCAGAGTTCCTTTTGGTGTCAAGTAGGTATGACAAAAAATAAGAAAATAAGAGATATGTTTCAGTTTTCTCATAGGGACACAAATTCTATGATAGTTGAAGAATCAACCACATATATGTGTATAAATGTTTTTCTGTAACAGTTTTTATTGTTTCTCATTTTATTTCTCTTGTCCCAATTTACTGCCTTACTTCTATTGTCTTAGCTCCCTAATTGTTCTTCTTTTAAGTTCTAATTGGTTCTCTCTAAATCACCTCTTAAATCTTTGGTCCTGTTCTCATGGGTTCCTATGATGTCATGCAAAGTCTTGGTTCTTATGACATCTAGATATTATAAAGTCTTATGATGTCTGGGTGATAATGTTGTTTGGAGTTACTGGGTTTTTGTGTTGTTTAGATTCTTTTACTTCTAAGGTTTTCTTGTTGTTTGGGTTTCTTTATCATCTTTTGGGGTGCTGCTGCCTGTCCTTCCCTTCTTTATAAAGTGGTATATAAATAAATGTATTATTATCATCATAATATATTTCAAAGAAAAGCTCTATCTGCAGGAAAATATTAATTCACAGTTCACCTGTTACTGGAGCAATGTTTAGCTGAAGAAGTGCCAGTCAATAAAAGTGGACAATAAAGGATGTATTGTCCTTCAGTGGAGATGACGTACAGCTCCCGTCTCAATTTCCTGTCCTCACTTGTTTCTCTCTGAACACAAAACAGAAACCACAGAGGACAGGGATCAAAGAGAGGATCTATAGCAATGGATGTGTTTGAGGGACAACAAATATCTTTGATTGGATAATATAGTGTTATTACAGTAGAGGATTTAGATTCCTCAGATAGAACAAGGCAGTGGTCTAAGCAGACTGGACATCAGAGGCAGATCATAGAACACTCAGTACAACCATCGGAGACTTGAGACTTGACTTGGACTTGCAAAGAATGACTTGTGTGCATCTCTGCTGCCATACATCAAAAGAAGTGCCCAGCCCACACAGACTTACGAGACACTGAAATACCAAACAACTAAGAGGAATCAAGCAATAACAAGAGCAGCTCATCCCAGTACATATCAGACAGAAACAGATCAAATGTTAACATAATGTTGCTCATGGGGTGTAAGACCTTTCACTTCTTATTAGACAGCAGCTTTAGTTTTCTTCAGTCAAATATAAAGTGTCTTTTTACGCTGTTGAAAGGCATTCAACACAAATTGTGCGAGTTGAAACACTTTGTGTGTAAACAGAAATCAGAGTCGCTCTTCATCAGACAGAAAAAAAAAATCAGGACAGTCTGCAAGCATTTTACAGAAAAGTTGATATCCTAGGTTGTGATACAGAGGACAATAGAATAAAAGAGCATTTCATTTTCACGTGTTTGCTTCTCACTCTGGTACAGCATGGAAGTAACCCGTTTCCAGAGCAAGAGGAAGGATACCACATCTGACCTCTGAGCTCTAGTTAGGTTTATAGTCAGTCCTAGATACCTGTTATTACTAGTGGATAATAGACACTGTGTGTTTATGTGGCAAAGAGAGATTCTCTTTGTTGTTAAATCCAATAATAAGGTATAATTTCACATATTCACTGACTTTATTCTCGAAATTTCGACTTTATTCTCATCATTTTGACTCTAATCTCAATTTTCTCCATCAAAAATGGCCCTAATCAGCTTCCGTAATCATGTAATTCAGAAAACAGGATTTTTTTTTTTGATTAACAACCTCACCTTTTTTTTTTTTAATTTTCCCATAACTCAGACTTAACTATCTAATCTCGTTCTACCTCATGAGGGCGACAGCTGTTATCTGGAGTAGCTACTGCTTAGGTGTCTCTGAGCAAGGCACATAACTTCCAAACTGTCCACAGGCACAGCATCACCCCCCACTGACATCCCTCCACTGCAGCATGACCATACAAGCCTGATTATGCATGTGCGTTCATTTCAGCCTATGTGTGTGTTCACGTGTGGTAAATGTATTTCCAACTAGAAGAATTAATAATCGTCTGATCCAGGAAAACGGATCAGAAATGTTTAAATAAATGAGTGTTGCTCACTCACATTAAAATATCTGATCACCTCAATGTTTTGTGTAGGCTCCACAAAATTTATAGAATGAAAATAGCAAAGTAGCCTACCGTGCCAAGTATGTGTTATTCATGTCAAAATAGGGTAAATTCACCAGTCTCTCTCTCTCTCCCCCCCTGACTGCGTGTCTCTCTCTCCCGCTCATGCACAGGCTACTCCAGCTTTAATGAGCACCCTCAACTTGTTGCTCCTACTTCAGCGTGGGCGCTTCGTTTGAGTGGCACTAGGGACAGTTTCCCTGTATGTCAACAGACAGGTGGGGAACACAGAACAAGGACAAAATGAGGACTGTATGCTTTTTCTTCTTTGTTTTGATGTTAACTGAAGCGGCAGCAGCGGGACACGGACTTAACGACTCCTCTCTTCTGGGAGAGGAGATCCTGTCTCTAACGAAGCGCTTGCTGAACGTCTCGGAGCAGGTAAATAACCGGACGTCGGGGTTTTTCCTGCTGGACTTCGACGAGGGGATGCTGGAGGACTGGAGGTCTCTCGCCAGTAGGAAACTGCGGGGCGGGGAGTCTCAGGAGCGGAGCGTCAAGGCTCTGCTGGTGGCCGCGTACTCCCTCATCATCGTTATCTCCCTCTTCGGGAACACGCTGGTGTGCCATGTGGTGGTGAAAAACAAACGCACCCAGTCCGCTACCAGCCTGTTTATTATGAACCTGGCTGTGGCAGATATCTTCATCACTGTGCTCAATACGCCCTTCACCCTGGTAAGACCTCCTTCCCTCAACAACACACTTAGTTTGGAAATCAACAGGTGTGCATTTATTATCACAGAAAGACGTAAAGTGAAAAAAGACAGCCAACAAAAAGCTCATGGTAGCTGCTCTTCACAGGTAAAGCGGCGTAAGAGTAACTTTTTCTGTGAATGTTGGCTATTTTGTGAAATGTAAACTTTTTTTCCGAATTCCTGTGCCATTTCCCCCTTTCCTGTAACATTGAACTGAACATTTGTTGTTGAATATGCTATCATCTTTCTCTAGCCTACTTTTCGCGCCTTTAAAATAAATTATCAGCAACCCCTGAAGAAATATTTGCATTTTAATCATATATGCACTCTTCAGAAAAGGAAGTGTGTTTTTGATCAATGTCAGGACTTTTAACGGCAAAAGATGGCGCCATTCAACCTTGCAGAGCAGATGGATTCACCCATTTCAAAGAACAAAGAACAGCACTGAGTTGTTTTCTTTTCAAAAACGACAAAGGTGTACTAACATGTAAGCTGCCATAGTTCGCATTATGCAGCTATCTATGGAGTTTATTCATAGGTAGCGGCCTTGGTTTGGGGCTATGACGTCACGTGTTTTGTTGATCTGATTGGCCCCTAAAGATGCGACAGATAGAGCGTTGATCAAATCACCTTCTGAGTTTTTGTTTTTGTTTTCTTTCAAAAGCTCTGCCCTTTATCAAATGCTGTCTATGGAAGTTTTTCCAGATGGATGTGCAAAACGAATCCATCTGGCGTGTCAGGTTAGGCGCCATTGGTGTCTTCAAAAAGAGAGCAAGTTTTTTCTGTAAATTGTAGTGAGCTTGTGACGTATCCAATGAAAAACAATGGCAAAAATCCTATGATAAATGAATGAACAAATGAATAAAAAAAAAAAATCAGCCTAGATGAAGACAACATGAAAAGGGTTGTGACTTTGACATTATTTATTTGTGCCACTTTTTAACCCTCAGGAGATCCTTTAAAATCTAATTCACTAGCAAGGACCACACCATAACAGAATGCGTATAAAGGTTTAATCAAGATTTATAAGTACTGTGAGACTGTTGTCTGTTGTGATGAAAGATGAGGGATGTGGGGAAGTAGTTTTAGTCTAGTCTGGGACATGTATGAAGGCTCAGCAAAGAGACTCAGGATGGGAGTTCTGTCTCAGGTGTCATTCTGCCCGAGCTGATCCCCACCAGACTGTAACTAGACTTAGATGAGACTTGGGTGACGCAGATAGTTGAAGGAGGAGATTAATGGTTAGAGAACAGAGGGAGGGTGGGCTGTAGGCTCTCCGACAGACGATGTGATGTGGGTTGGCTACGTTTAAGTAAGCTTGTCGGGCGATTGAGTGTGTGGTTTTGGTGTGGCCCTGCTCCCGAACTTAAGTTAACTGCAACTAAATTTGTTCCTTCAGGAAGAAATCAGCCACCTCCCCAAAACTGCTATAAAAATACAATACATTAATATTTTTTTCCCCTCATATGAGTTAATCTTGTAAAACTACTTTGGCCTGAAATATAAATATCAAATAATAATTATATTTTGGAAAAATTAACCCTTTAAAGGCAAGTACAGTTCCATAATCCCACTGTTTTTCATTGAAAAAACCTAAAAACTAAAATAATTTCCAAAAAATACAAATAATTAGTATTTGTTTAATATTATTAGGCCCTGAGATGGTATAATGATTGGGAGCAACACTGGTTTTCATGCATTTTTATTTTTTCTGTAGTGTCAGATAAAAAATAAAAAAAAACACAAATTTGTTCCTTTGGGCAGAAATCAGCCACCTTCCCAAAACTGCTGTAAAAATGTGATACATTAATAATTTTTTCCACTTTAAACAAGTCAATCTTGTAAAAATCCTTCAGCCTGAAATACATATAAAAAAATAATTATATTTTGGAAATTTTAACCCTTGAAAGGCCAGTACAGTTCCATAACCCCACTGTTTTTTCATTGAAAAATCTTTTACTGAAGTAAACTGCTGTAACTTGTTTTTATTATTGAATAAATAAACACAGAGTGTTGCCCCCCCCCCCCCCACACACACACACACACTATTTTCCAACATCAGAAGCGGCATAAACTGTAACTTGTTTTTGTGATTGCATAAACAGAGTGTGTGTGAACCTGGACATGAAAGAGACACACACACATACACACCCCCACGCACGTGCATGCACACACACATCCCACCCACACCTGCACACGCACACACACACTATTATCCAACATCAAAAGTGGCACACACTAACATTTTAGCAGCAAGGTACCCTTTTAGAAAATAGTAAAAAGTGTGAGATTTTGCTGCATGCTTTGATTTGGGAAAAAGTAGCAGCATCTGGTTGACTAATATAAAAATTAAAAACTGAAGGCCAGTAGTACATAATTAAATTTTAATGTCAAGGAATGCATTAGTTTAAGTTAAGATAAATGTGGGATCAAAAATGGCATTTTCAATGGTTTTCAATGGGGCAGTTTATGTCAGAAGGAACAAATTTGTTGTTTTTTTCATAGTTTAGCCATTTTAGGCTTATTTAACGAACCGATGCAACTATTCAAAAATGTGTTAGAAATCAATATCTTCTGGAATATTTGAGCTTTATTCATTCAACACAGCCAAAATGGCATTAAAATAAAAAAAACAGAATGTACAGAAAATGGTCCCAGGAACCTCTTAGGGTTAAACAACTTTAGAACCCCCTTCACCACGGTTTGCCACTTTTTTTTTCATTTTCGCCTTTTTATCCCATTTTTGCCACTTTTCGCTCCCCCCAATTTAACTTTTGATTAATTTTGGGCACTTTTTACCCTTTTACTTCTTTATCTCTCCAATTTTTAATACTTTTTTTGCCATGTATAACTCATTTTTGACTTTTTTTTTTTGCCAGTGTTTGCCTCTCTCACTCATTTGTGCCAAGTTTTAATGATTTTCTAACTTTTGTAACTTTTTGCCAATTATAATCCATTTTCTCTCAGTTTTTGCCAATTTTTGACTCTTTAACCCATTTATGCCAATTTTCACCAATTAGGCTATAACTGCTTTTCACCATTTTCCAACAATTTGTGGATTTTTGTTACCCATTTTTACCACTTTAATCCCATTTTTACCACTGTTAGCTCATTTTTTCCCATTTTTGACAAGTTTTTGCCACGTTTTGACCGATTTTTCCTTCTGTATCTGGCCATTTATGTAACTTTTTGCCACATTTAACCCATTTTGTCCCCTTTTTGCCTCTTTCACCCATTTGTGCAAAGTTTTACTGATTTTTGTTGTTAATTTTTTTGAAACCTATTTTTACCAATTTTATCCAAACTTTTCTTCTTTTCACCACTTTTCACCATCATTTTTTGCCACCTTTCACCTAATTTGCAAATGTTTGCATCTCAGAATTATTATTTTTATCTCTAAATTTTGTCTCAGTCCCTTCTACTTTATTTTCTGGAATTATTATGTTTGTGCACATCATGGCTTAGCTTTGAAGTCTGACATTACTTTTCAAATGGTTTATTGCCCATCCACACTGTTGTCATTACCAAAAAGGTAGTTCTGTTGACATTTTGAAAAGGTTATATCATACTTAATCATACATTTAAAAATATTTAGTTTGTTGCTTTGATAAAAGTGGTTAATATTCAGGTTGAATAAAAATAAAACAAGTTTATCACAGATTAAATTTAGAATGGAAAATTATTTTTCATTGTGGCATACACTAACAAATCTAAGTGCTTCTACACCACTGACAGCTTTCTAAAGGTAATATTTATTTTTTAGTCAGAAGATGAATATTTCTCTTGTCATCATATATATGCCAGAGAGGCTGTTCTTCTTTGTGTGGCTGTGAGGGCCAGCCCGTGTAACTGTTGCTGTGTTTTTCTTCAGGTCCGGTTTGTGAACAGCACGTGGGTGTTCGGGTGGACAATGTGTCACATCAGTCGGTTTGTGCAGTACTGCTCCCTGCATGTCTCCACTCTCACCCTGACTGCCATCGCACTCGATCGACGACAGGTTAGTCTTTATCAGAAGATGCAACAGAGAGAGGCTTTAAAGTTGAATCATTACCTGTGTGGTGTGCTGCAGGCTATACTCGTCTAAACTAACAGTGACTGACAATGGATGAAGCCAGAGGGAGGAATTTACTCTGGCTACTTAGAGAGAGTAGTTCGAACCGTTTGTAATAGCTTGTAAAAAGACAGTCTAATAGCAAGCAATGTTTTAACAAATTGACTCCAAAGACATTTTCAGGGACACCATTCAAAGCATAGCCTCTCAAATCTTAAAGCATTTGATGCCTTTTTACTAGGGATGCACCAAAAATTCAGCCACTGAAAATTTTCGGCCGAAAATGGCCCAAATGTGTATTTTTGGTTTTCAGCCGAAAGACGCCTTTCTTTGCTCGTCAGGAGCGACAAGATTTTGCGAGTATGTTACGTACATTCTAAAATCACATTCGTGCTGCAAACGTCTGCGGTGTGTTTTCTCTGTCCTCTGATAAACTGTGATATTTATTGAAGCTGAAGATAAAAGGTTTCTCCCTCTCTGTCCCTCACTCCATGTGTAGCACGGCACTTTTACGCACAGCCAGGAGGTCAGTGCCATTTCGTTTCACTGTTTAATTCACTGTGCCAGCCGAGTTTGTAAGAGGAGGGACTGACTTTTCATTCATTCTATGTCAAATATGATCAGTAAGAGCAGGGTGCAGCTAAGGCTCGGGGTGAGAGGAGTTAACTCTCTCCACAGATTGGCTCACCTGTTTGTGTCCCAGACTGGTCAGCGGAGTAATTTAGCTGGTTGATCTGGAGCATTTATAAGTTGTATGTCTGAGGTCAGAGGAGTCTGTGTTGGTAAATATTTCACCGAAGTCCCGTTAGTTTAGAAACAGCTCCAGCTGTGTGAGTAGCACACTTAGGTTCATGCTGGGCTGCCTGCTGCCTGTCTCCCTCTCTACCAGGCTAAAATAGAGGCAAAAACACAAGCACTGACTGCAGACAGATATGAGAAGAGGAAAAATATCAGGTGGTGTTGGAGAGGAGGATGCTTTTGTTCCTCTGACTACCTTAAAAATCAGCACCACCATGTGCGCCTGTCGGAGCGAAACTTAGATATCAGCAGCAATGTCGTGCTGCAAAATGATGTTGCTGGTGTGGAAGCTTGCACTGACTCGCTACAGGTTTGAAATGTAAATATTTTGTGTGAATAATTTGCACGAAAAAATTGCATCTGGAGTGTAAGGACCTGAAGTTTATGAAGTGGTGTTTATATTTTGTATGTTATTAAATTTAATCACCCTTAAACCCCCTGAGTCTCCCCAATGGCAGGATGGTTTGACCCAAACTGGCACATGCCTGTCAATCACTGCATTCACAATCTCTCCATTCATAAAAAGGTTCATGAGTTATTTTTTTGTGAATAAATGCTGATCTATAACTAAGTTCCTGATTTCAGGTCAAGAAGACATATTTATTATGATCCCAAAAAGGGGCACTAAGCTGTCTTTTTTATAATTAGTTAATTAATTACACGTTTTTAGTTCTTTCTAGCTCTATGTTTTTATTTCCAAATTGTCTTCTTGATGAAGCCATCAACAAAGTTAATAGGGACACTGAAACAAGGCTCATCATCGCCCTTTCTCGATTTGGTCAGAAGAGCAGTGAGGATGTTCAGATTGATCAGCTGGTGGAGCCAGGGAGCTATACAGTGTTTTGGTGCATGTTGCTGTGAAGCTAGTCCCTGAGGATGCCCATAAGGGGCTTCACCTCTTGTGGTCTAGGGTAGGACTAGAAGGGGTCGTTGGGAGCAGAGGGGAGGTGATTCCCAGCCCTGACACAGTCAGAGTGTGCAAACTTTCAATCCAACCTAGATGGAAAATCCCCAGATATCACCAGAGCTCTGCTGGACATAGTTGCTGTGAAGGAGGGGGGCATTCTGAACTTTTTACTCCAAGGGCATGCATGTAATTCAGCACATGGAGGAGAAGGAGAACAAAGGGCACAGGGTGGAGCGCATCACCCTACTACAGGAGGTGCCCCCAGTCATCAGAGCAAGGTAATTTTTCACTGAGGACAAGCTTCTCATACTCCTTGCCACAGCCCCCAGAGTTGTCCCTTTCCAGGACTGTCCTATTGGGACAAGACCTCTCATGGTGGTGCAGCAGTCCATGGATTTTCTCAACAGTGCACTGAGAAATGACTTTGCAAAGAGCAAAGGTTGTGGTAGGTATGATCCAGCATTGAGGGCGTACCAGTATGAAGTGGCACTGGAGGAAATGGTGCATGGACAACAAGCTCAATATTACGGTTAGCTTCGAAACATCAGCCAGTAAGTCCAAATCTCTTACCTGCCAGCAAGGTTTTCTTGGCTTGAGCCCTTGCTCTCTGCCACCTCGAAGGTTTTCCCACCACTCCTGGGGAACTAGACCAGAGATGAAATCCAGCAGCTCAGAATAAGCAGGTTGTTTTCCCTCACTGAGAAGTTGGGGGCTGCACCATTCGTCGTGGGAGCAGAGCTATTGCAGGACCTTTACAACATTCCATTGCACCACCTCAAGGCCTGCAACTGCCCTGAGCACAATACACTGTAGGGGCAATGGTAACAAAAAAATATTTGTGGAGTGTCACATTACAAAGAATAACTTGTCCTTCCTCTATTCTTTTGATGGGGCAAAGAAAATGTTCACAAGGAATGGCATAGACCCCATGGAGGCCATGGAGAAAGAGCTAGAAGAGCTGTACCTCAGTTGGTTTCATCACATAACCGTGTATGAGGGGGAAAAGCTGAAAGCAAAATGGAAAGAAAAGATTACATTGAACTACACACCCCAGATAATCTCTCCTCCTCTCCTGGACTTCAGAGAGGCAGTCATAAAAGAGGACAGACATGCACAGACATGGAAAGGAGGATACTCTGTTCCTCAAGGACTCTCGAGAAATGCAGGGACCAGAGCATGACCTGGTCAGAAGTCCCCCAAGGACGAGTTGATGCTCTGGACTTTCCTGTCCTGGATTGGCCCTACCTGGAACTGTGACTTTGTTGACTCTGGGCAACTGAGGATGCTTTATGTATATATAAAGACATTTTAGAATTAGTATCAGCTAAAAAGAGTTTGAAAATATGGACATACCTGCACAATAATCTGCATCCCAACTAATCACCATGCAAATTTCAGATTGAAACCACAAGATTAAAAGAAAAAAATGCATAATTCTGAGTGATTTAAATGATTCTAGTTAACAGTTTTTATGTGGACAACCTATTATTTTAGTGTCATATGATCATAGTTACATGAAGCTTCTGTTTCCATGGCAGTGAGCAGAGTTTGTCCCACAGCAGGCACTGTATTTAGCCCCTCCACCTCTGCAACGGGCACTTCAGTCAGCTGTGGGTGTGCCATAACTTCAAATAGAGTTCATTGTAGAGGAAGCAGTTTAACAAATGCCCTGTGTCTGACTTTGTTAAATGTGTTGCTCATGAAATCTGATAAAAGAATAGTAAGTGCAGAGAGACTGAAACACTGTATTTAAAACACGAGGTCTGTATTATCAAAATTGGCTATCGGTGTGTTTTATTCAGTATGGAAGACAGGGAAGCCTACAGCTAACACACAATTTAATTGGCCAACAACATTATGGCTAATACAAATGACATTACGAAAGAGAAAGGAAAAAGTTTTTGGACATGATTATCAAACAGAGGCGTGACGAGAGCTCATGTCTCAAGTGCAAGACTGAAACATCACAAGCTTTCTCTGCAAGCTAAAGAAGACTAGGTTAAAACCTAGTATATGGCTGACTGCAACTATCTGGGATGCCTGTTGAAAGGGGAAGGCTGCTACAAAATAAAACAGGAAACTCAAGAGAACAAGGAAACATACAAACACAGGGAGGGACAAGTATGTTCAAAATAACTCACTAGAAACTATACAAGAAATAATGAAACACAAAAAGGTCATCTACAAAACAAAACGTGATACGCTGGAATAACAGAAGAGCACACACAGAAAATCTACCACAACAAAACCAAAACTATGATAACAAATCTGCTTAAAATAATAGGGTGTGCAGAGAAACACAGAGGGTGAGAGATATTCTCTTGAGATTTAGAACGTAGTATCTTACAGTCCTAGTTTGTTTCGTCATTTTCATCTTAGGAGCTCCCTGCCGGACTGAACTGCTGAGTTCTCCTAAAAGCACCTCTGACTCCAAATGTAATATTTTTTGTCACATACACACTTCAGACGGAGCCTGTGCAACTGGTGGAGGAGGATGTGACTGTCACATCAAGTTGTACTTTCTTGTTTTATTATAATTCAGCATGCTGTAATGATAAGAATGTCTTTGGGAGCTTGGTGTTTCTCACAGTAGCAATAGCATAATAATCACTTTAGATCATTAGCAAAAGCAGCTACATCTGTATACTTATGGGGAACACTTGTTAGAATTACATCTATTAATAATGACTACCTCATAGGATGTTTTACGTTAGGACAAGCTGGACTATTTATGAATTGGGATAGATTAGAGGACTCACCAACAGATTTCAAGCCATTTGATGATGTTTTAACCAGTGTTTAGATCCCCAACCAAAACAAGTTCACTTGCATTAAACCTAGCAACGTAATCTGACAAGGAGGAAAGGGCCTCAGTGCATGCTGAGGATGGTCTATAACAACCCACAACTGCTATAGACTTATCCTGGGAAAAATCAAGTTTTAGGACAAGAAGCTCAAATCGCTTGCTGATGGACACTGAGGATATGAGGGTAGATGGTACTTATTTTTTATATAGATCGCCATGCCTCTGCCTTTCCTGGGAGAATCACAGCAGAAGATGCGCTAACCTTTTATTAAGGTTTCAACCGCTAGCGGCTAACTCACCAGCTTACAACTTGAAGCCCGGCAAGACAGCAGACCAATGTAGCCACAGGACCCAGCAGCTAACAGGCTAGCCAGCAGCTGTCAGTTTGACCTCCAGTGAAGAGCAGAGCACAGCTGAAGGATCCAAGTGGAGATCAGGATCCAGCAGCAACAGGTGGACCCACAGTCCGAGGCCCGGCATCCGGCGTCCAGCACATCAACACTGCCAGAAGCTCCAGGCAACAGCCGCAGCAGTGACACAAAGAGATAGGACAAAATTAAAAGTACATGCAGTAAATGACACAACTTACTTATATAAAATGCTACTATGATTTTGGTCCAAGAGAAAGTGAAGAAACAGACAGTGTAAACAAATTTAATGGCAGCGTCCAGTAATGCAAAGGGATTTATGAAGATGTTCATTAGGAATGCTAATAGCACGGTACTCACAAGATGTTATTTATAGGAATAACAAATTGCTTCAAATGGAGACTTCTGTTTATTTGTTGAAAGCATTAAGCACAGATGTTCTCTGATATGACTGGAAGAAAAATGAACAGATGGTCAGACATAATTTGCAAATAATTTCTCAAATGTGTGGGGGTCATGTTTTAAAGGGGACATATTTTACCCTTTTAAGATAAGTTTATATTGTTCTCAGAGGTCCCCAAAACATGCCTGTGAAGTTTGTTGCAAAAGAAATACTCAAAAAAGGATTTGTGGATTCAAAAAATTGGATTTGTGTATGTCTAAATAACTCTGCTCAGAATGAGCTGTTTCTGTGTCTGTGACTTTAAAAGTTAATGAGCTGTCTGACTCTGCCCCCTGACTACACCCCACTCCACTCAGGAAATGGATGTGGATCTCCTGATCCAGCTGAGAGGAGGATCAGGAGAGGAGGGTGAAACTTTCTTCTAAGTGGGGAGGGCCAACTGAACCTGGGGGCGGTGCAAACTCCATACATGACATTATGAACGGAAATCTTAGAACGGTTTGTTTTAGCACACATTTTCTGAAAGGTGGAGAAAGAGAGGGGGGTAGGAATGGATTTTTCTGGTACTTGAGGGGATTGTGGACAGGGGCATTTTTGTTAGAAAAGCCTGAAAAAGTGATTTTTGCATAATAGGTCCCCTTTATCGCTAAATCATTTGTTTTATTCTCTACTGATCCATTCTTTCTTTAATTCTCTCATTTTGTTAATTATTAAGTCTACTTTTCTGTCTTTCAGCTTGTAATGTGAGAAGAACTATAAACCACAAAGAAAATCTTCAGTGGTTACAGATTTTCCTTGTCTTACTTTGATAATTATGATGAGAAACAATATGATCACAATATGGCAAAATGCACACTTTATCGCCATCAAACATCAGGCAAACTTTTATGTTGGACCGTCTGGGAATTTTTGGACTTTATCTAGTAAGGTTTGGGGCATTTTGGTTTTTGTCTTTTGTTAATCAAACATGTTTTTGTTGGGTCTGCTACTGGGCCTTTTTTTTCTACCTTGAACCATTACAAACAGAAGATAAGATAAAAGCTTCAAGTTTCCATGCTATTTGTTCCATTAAAAATCCATTTGAATGCTACAGGAAAAATATACAGACATACTCAGCTGAGCAGTGGGAGTGCTGCAGGCAGAGTAGTCCATTATGAACTCCTTAATGTATGATTATCCTTTCAACCATGGTGTAAAATAGAACACAGTGGATTTTAGACATGAGTTTGTGATATGACAGCTAATGCACAGCAGTTGAAGAAAAGGAATGAAAAGGAATGGGGGGGGGGGGCTTAATCTTTGTAGATGTTCAAGTGTCTCCAAAATCTGCAAGCAGTGCAGCAGGGATAACATGTCTCGTTTTTGTGACCCTGTTCATCCAAAAATTAATTCCTCATGATCAGACATAGACTGTCTGCTCTTTTTTTTGTTTCAATTTTAATATCAGAAACCAGAAGGCTTTAGTGCAGGTTAGTAATTAAGGGGACAGGATTTCTTTCTAACTAGTGGGTCTTACATTGGATAAGTTATTACCACATGTAGATAAACACAGGAGTGTGTTATGTGTTTTCTCTTTTGGTCTTGTGTATGTATTTTCAGGTGATTTTGCATCCTTTAAGACCTCGCATGTCTCCAGAACAAGGCGGAGTCTGGGTTGCAGTAATCTGGATAATGGCCAGCTGCTTTTCCCTCCCACATGCAATCTACCAGAAACTTTTAACTATTTCTTACAGGTAAGACTTACACTATCATGTATTTGTATCTTACAACGTCAACTTGAAGATGGCCTTCATTTTGTTTTGTTTTGTTTTGTGCTGGAATGTAATAGTACAATAGTAATGGATGGGAGGGTTTGTTGTCTGATCTTTGGTCTAAAAGAAATGATTTTAACAGAAGAACATTCAGGCATTGATTTACTGAAGGGATGGGGAGAGTAAGACCTGGTCAGATATGGCAACAAATCCTCCAGATTAAAAACATGCATCATCTGTATTTCTACCCACGAAATGTTTTTAAACTAAAAAATAAATTAACTGTGGAGAGGTTTAAGGAGTACTGACACAGCACTGTGAGCAAGTTTTATGTGTGCAGGATAGCGGAATGTATGTAGAGAGTAGTCTTTTCACTTAATTGTCTAATTAACCATAAGTGACTGATAATGAATGACCATATAAAGACTTGTGGTTGGACTCAAAAAGCAATTTAAATGACCTCAGTTGGATCTTGTGTGATGGGTAATTTTACTATTATCTGTCATTTTATGGACAGAACAATTTAATCGATTTGACAAACAAATTGTGTGTCGAAGCTCTGCACACTAACATGTGACATTATTCGCTCCTGTTTACCTAATGGTCCTCTCTTCATGTCTGTGCCATAACTATTTTCACCAGTGATGAAAAGGAGCGCAGCCTATGTGTCCCAGACTTCCCTGAGCCTTCAGATGTGTTCTGGCAGTGCATCGACCTTCTGACCTTTGTTTTACTTTACATGCTGCCCCTTCTTATCATCACTGTGTCCTACACCACAGTGGCCTGCCGGCTGTGGCGCCACAATGCCATTGGCGACACTACTAAAGCTCAACATGCCGCCCAGAGAAAAAAGAGGCGGCGGACATTGGCCATGCTGCTCCTGGTGGTCGGGGTGTTCGCCGTTTGCTGGTTCCCGCTCAACTGCTATGTTGTGCTGCTGTCGAGTCAGGCAATCGAGCACTCTAACGCCGTCTACTTCTGCTTTCACTGGCTGGCTATGAGCTCCACCTGCTACAACCCCTTCATCTACTGCTGTCTGAACCCCACATTCAGACAAGAGCTGAGGCTTCTGGTAGATATGTGCAAGCGGAAACGCAGGGTGGCAGTTGACTTGGAGCCAGGGTCTCGCCTTGCAGCTGCCTCCGCTCCTCGACTCAGGGAAGCCTGGCCCGACAACCACGATTCCTCAAGTGCAAGGCATGCTCTGTCTCACCCAGGCCACATCTCCTCACAGCAGAGCCACGCCTCTTCCAGTCAGTCCAACAATCCAAAAGACACGCATGTGCTTTTCACTGCCAGACAGGCGCTCACAGGAAGGACCGACATCTTCTCAGTGGAGCCCATCGTAGCTGTGAGCTAACTTAAAACAAATCAATGGGATTTGTATTCTATGTGATTACCTATCATGGGGTGTTACCAAACTCCAAGATGACAGGATATCCGTAAATTTCATAGAAGCCTGGTTCAACTCATCCAGAAGGATTTTGCAACTGTATAAAGTTGAGGAAACTGCATTCATGAAAAGATTTCTCTGTGGTTTAGCCATCCTTTTCAATTTTAGAAGGAATTCAATATTGATCTCACCATCTCTGGCGAAGCATTCAAAACTTGATGCCTCAGTCTAAGAAATTTGGGAGATAAAGTCCTCTTCAACTGCTGAGGATCTGTTGAGGAGTTTTTGATTGCATCTCACATCTAAGGCAGATGGTTTTGCTCTGTTGATGTTTTTATTTTCTGTGTTTGCAAAAGATGTGAAGTGATGAAAAATTGGCTGCATAAGAATGACTGGAGTTTCTAAGAACACTAATCGTATGAAAAAGTTTTCATCTGAAGAGTTTGATGTTTAAAAACCCTGGGGGACTATCAGGCACTGATTTTAGGATGTAGCTGTTTTGTCAGAGCAGAGGTCAGGAACCTTTTTGGTTGAAAGAGCCATTTTTGCCCGTACCCCAGAAAATCCAGAAAATTGTTAAAGAGCCGCAAAACACATTTGAACCTTCCAATGAAGGTGACACAGTCAAATAGCCTAAGTCCTTGTCTATTGACATAATTGACTGAGCAAAGGTATGTATGTGGCCATTCATTGATATGTTTGATCACACTGATAACTTTCCACTTAGTTGTTATTTTATTCTTACTTGGCATTTTAATCATAATTTTCATTTTGATACATCTATGGATTTAGAACTACAATAGAAACAACTGTGTACATATTTTGTTTTTATCTTTAAGTGCTATCATCAGCCAGCAATTTTTTATTTTTATCCTTAAGGAAACTGATATAATCATTATCTTTATTTCCTTATTCATCCAAACACACTCCTTACACCAGCTGTCACACAGAGTTAAAGCAGAATATTGTAGTATCCTACTATTCACCCACAGATGAAACCTTCTCTACTCCATCTCCTCTCTCTATGCTGCTGTCTGTCTGTCTGGAATTCAGTAGGAAAGACGCATCAACAGTACAACCTAAAGGACATACTGTAGCAGTCGCAATAATCACTCTTAATATCGATGAGAGAGTAGAATCAGCTGTTTACCGCCTTTCTCCCTCTCTGTGAGTGACACATGTCAGCACCATGGACAGCGCCGCATTAACATGTGACATTTTCAGCTCAAACTTTTTACAACACAAATGCACACTGCTACACTGTACCTTACATTCATTACATGCCAGAAATATTTAAATCACCATCAAATTTATTAGTCTTCTTAATGATAATCATGAATTTCATTCAGCAGAGTAGAAATAACTATGAAGCGTGAGCTTACCTGTTTATTCTGCTCAGACAGCCCACTGTTGATCCCTTGGCCTCCTTTCTGTCTTTCTCAACCTGATAGATGACATTAATTATGGATTTAATAGTTTTCATGCTGTTGTCAATGTTATCACATTCTCCGCTCACACTACTTTAGTCCTCTTAGGGTCCAATGGACACACCGGGTTAGTATGAAACATCAAAGTTGATCTTCGTTTTTACATTCCTCTATCCCTCTTGTTGTGCTAAACCAGATTTCAGATATTCAAAGTGATCAGCATAAAACTCCTGCTTCAGGTGTCATTTGTGATAAGACCGCATACTGACATTTGTTTCGAAGACTGGAAATCACCAGTAAGTTCTGCACCATAGATGAAGGCAAGATATGACACATATTTAAGTTGATAAAATAGGCGGTATTGTAAATACAAAGTTATAAGTGAATGAAAGAGCTACACGTTTTATGGATAAAATACACAAAAATATCTCAGTACCATTAGAAAAAATATTTGTTTAATGTTTTTTAAAAAGTTTCCTTTATTTCAAATTCTGGCACAGCTGCAGAGAGCCACTTGGGAGGGGCAAAAGAGCCACAGATTCCCGACCCCTGTGTCAGAGTCTTTGCTTTCTTTGGGGGCCCTGCATGACCAGCAGTGCAGCGAAGGGTTCCTTCATTCCTTTAATCTAACAAAAGCAGTGAAAAAGAAGATTATCTCTCTGTTCTGACATCTATTACGTTTTGAGCTGTGCCTACCAGGACTGAATCTAAACAGATCTATGAATCATTTGTGTATAAAATAATTAACATCAATGTTGATGTTTCCCACTTGTGCTCCAACTGTTTTGTATGTTTTTAGTCTAAGTCCCCATGCATCTCTACACTGGCTCCCACTCTAAACTCTGCACTGACTCACTGTTTCTTTTAAAAGTGATTTAAGAGCTGCTTCATTCAGGTGCCAGCATGCACGGGCACCCGTTTACAGTCTGCTACATATCTTTTTGTATTGTCTAAAACTAAAGGTAATTTACTTCTGGGGCCCAACCGATATGGATTTTTGGGGGCCGATGCTGATGGCGATTTGAGGTAATAGAAAATTCTGATAACCAATATAACGGCCAATTAAATTTGTGCATAATTTTTTTTTTAGTCACTTCATAAATAAAACAAATAGCTGCTTCCTATACCTTGAGTATAGTTCAAATATGTGTTACATATATAAAGTGAAGGCAGACAACATTTGACTATTTTTAAGTACTTTTATTGTTTTAAAAAGAACTATCATTAAGAAAATGCTGTGCAAAAATGCTGGAAGCAGCACAAATATTACAGTCTACTTCACCAGCGATGTCTTTGGTGAAGGCGTCCCACACCTTTCCATGTCCACCTTTTTTGCCATCTTTTAATCAAAAAAAGAAACTAAAATAAAACATTTCAGATATTTCAGACATTAACTATTTTTCTTATGTTTCCATGAATCTAGCCTGTACACTGCCTGGCCATCTCATTATATTAAACTTTTTAAATGTTGCCGACTGTCAGAAAGCTGTTAACTCTTCTGTATGCTTCTTAATAAGGTGGTAGTGTGTGTTTGTGTGAGGAGCATCATATTGAGGAGTCTGTGGTATTTTCCTAACCCCACTCACACACACCAGAGGGTCAAAATATTAGGAACACCTCTTACACAAGAGTTAAACTCACTATAATCTCAGTAGAGAAGAACAAATCATCTCTCTGACAGTGACAATTACAGTGTCTAACATTTACTGAGGTAAAATTCATGGTAGAGATGTTACTAGTATGCGTTACATTGCACAGAATAGTCTAAAGATGTGGTCACTGAGTGTATAAATGATTAGTGTATTACCTGTAGATAATAGGTAAGTGGTTAAGCACTGTTATAAAAGTCACTGGTAAAACATGATTTGAAATGCTCCTCTCTGATGTCCTCTAAACATGCGTTCACATTTACTCTCCTCTGTGTTTCTGAACTGTGAAGTCATTATGAATCAAACTGATCAGAAATGCCACCCCCCACCCTTGGTCATAACTCGTAATTTGCTCTGGTCTTACCCAGCAAACCAACTCATATTTCCTGGCTTTAAATTAGCAAAAATGCAAATAACATCGGCATCTATCGGCCAACTTTTGGCCGATTAACGATTATTTTAAAAGGCTATAATCGACTGGTTAAATCAGTCAGCTGATGTATCGATAAGTCCCTATTCACTTCCTATTTGGATACAGACATGCTTTTATTTTGAAAGACATACAGAACTAGGGTAGACATATTTTTAATGTGACTTAAAGACACATCTCTTTAATCTTGCTCTTCATTTAAAAGTGATTTTAAAGCCTTGGCACTTTTCCATTACATTTAATCCAATTTACTGTTTTTGATTTATAGGTTCCTTTTCTATTGTACTAATTCTGTTTAATTTTAACTATCTAGTTCATATATTATACTTTATCTGCTATTTTTAGGTGTTTTTTAGGATTATATTGTTTTTATTTCCTGTCTGTCAGTTATTTGTGAAGCACTCTGGGCTGCAGGCTTTTGTGTTCTTAAAGTGCTTTATAAGTAAAGTTGAGTAGAGTTGAGAGGGTTTGTAGAGTTTGCACAGGGAAAACAACATCTTGTACATAACTCAGAAGTGCTGCAGTGGCGTGGGTGACTTTACTTCCTCAACACTGTTAACATCATTCACATTATCGCTTTGTAGTCCTAATAATTAAAAGGCATTTGGGTCTGTGTTACAAGGGAATGTCTGGGATGAAAGCATAGAATAGATCATGAAAAACACATGAATGTCACAACATTAATAAGCACACTGTGTTCAGATGAGTTCACTAACAGCTGTCCTGCTGGCTAGTGTGTTCACTCTTGTGGCTGATACTGGCATCCCAGCTTGATGCCACCTCAGCTTTGCATACAAGTCTAGTTCAGTGCAATGTTAGGAAACATAAGTGTGCTATTTAGAACCAGATTTCCAGCACCCTTGGCCTCCTTTTATCTTTGGTTCACCTCTGCCTTGGAGCAGACTCAGTGTCTGCCCTCAGATGCAAAACTAAAATTCATCACTAAGTTCAAAATATTTTCTTATCAAAGACAATTATATCATTTTCTCAGTTTGTGCGATTTAAGCACACAGATAATGACTGATTATGCAGATCATGTGTCTATTCAATATGTAATTCAATGACATTTAAGTTAATGGACACAAAATCAATAGCTGTTTGTGGGTGTAATTTTATTCTCTATCTTCAATGGATCTATTGGTAAAATCAAATCATCAATCTTCACTCTACTCATTGCTACAACCCCGATTTCAAAAAAGACGCGGCACTGTATAAAATGTAAATAAAAACAATGCAATGATTTGCAAATCTCATTAACACAAATTTTATTTATGACAGAACATTTTTATTTGATGGCAGGAAACGACTCAAAAAAGTAGGGACAGGGCCATGTCCACCATTGTGTAGCATCCCCTCTTCTTTTAACAACAGTTTGTAAACATCTGGGAAGTGAGGACACCAGTTGCTGGAGTCTCGGGAGAGGAATGTTGTCCCATTCTTGTCTGATGTAGGATTCTAGCTCCTCAACAGCGCTGGGCCTCCATGTTGGAATTTTATTTATTTATTTATTTATTTTTATGATGATCCAAATGTTTTCTGCAGGCAGGCCAGTATTGGCCTGCCTGCAACCAATACTGTCATGCTCAAATATGCAAGGTATTTCCTTAGATGTGGATGGGAGCATTATGCTGCTTTAAAACCTCTATTTTCAGCACTGATAGTGCCTTATCAGATGTGTAAGCTGCCCATGCCATAGGCACTAATACAACCCCTTTCCATCAGAGATGGATGCTATTGAACTGTGTGCTGACAATAAGCTGGATGGCCCCGCTCCTCTTTAGTCCGTAGGACACAGTGTCCATGTTTTCTGAAAAGAATTCAAAATTTTGATATATCTGATCACAGAACAGTTTTCCAGTTTACCTCAGTCCTTTTGAAATGAGATTTGGCCCTGAGAAGGCAGTGTTGTTACTGGATCTTGTTCACATATGGCTTCTTTGCATGATGCAGCTTTAACTTGCATTTGTGGATGGCACGGTGAACTGTGTTGACAGACAATGATTCGTGAAAGTATACTGAGCCCATGCAGTGATTTCCAGTAAGGAATCATTCATTATTTTGATGCAGGGCAGCTTGAAGGCCTGAAGATAATTAGAATCCAATATTGACCTTCGGCCTTTTCCTTTTTGCAGAGATTACTCCAGATTGTCTGAAGCTTTTGATGATATTATGTACTGAAGATGGTGGGATATTCAAGGTTTATGCAATTTTACATTTGAAATGTTCTTATAAAGTTTTTTTTTACAATTTTAAGATTCAGATTGATGAATCTCTGCCAATCTTTACCTCTGAGAGACAACCCCTCTAAATGCTCCTTTCATAACCAGTCATGCTACTGACCTGTTGCCAATTACCCTAAAATGCTCCTCTGACTGTTTTTCATTACTTTTCTGGCCTTTAGGTGCCCCGTCCCTACTTTTTTGAGACGTGTTGCTGCCATCAAATTCAGATGAGCTGTTATTATTCAGAAAATTGTAAAATGTCTCAGTTTAAACATCTGATATGTTGTTGACCTTCTTTTGGGAATAAAATATGGGTTTTTGAGATTTTAAAATCACTGCATTGTTTTTATTTACATTTTACACAGCACCCCAACTATTTTGGAATTGGAGTTGAGGGTGAAAAGCAGGAAAAGTTCATCTTTATTTCATGTTTACCTTAAACTTTCATTACCTTTTCCTTCATGATGCAGCCCATCCATTGTGTTATACATTTTTCTGCTCCTTACAGGTCTGAATCATAGGTGGCACTTCTTGCACAGTTAACATTTTCCAGTGAAAAGAAGACATCTATGTGTATGGGGTCCCTGTATAGATTGTGTGTAGGACGTTGCCTTGTACATCACACAGTCCCTTTCTTTCTTTTTTTCCATTAGGAGAAATGTATGGGTGGCTAAAAGGAGAAAAGCACATTTCCTTCTTGAGAGACAATCAGATATAATTTTGGGCTTTTTTTTGCAGGCTTTTCATAGGAATATAAAGTTAAGAATTTATGATGATATCCAGCAGCTCAGGTGGGTGAAGAGCTGAAGGACAGCCAAAAGAAGTGCTGATGTTTGTTGAACACCTAGACTAAATGCAAAGTTTGGATTATTATGTTTATTATCATTGTTATTACACATGAAGTATGTATTGTTATTTTGTTATTTTCTATTATATGTGTTCCATTGAGAATTGTGTTAATAGTATTTTTGAGACATAGGCTGTGTCTGAAATACACTCCTCACTATATAATCTATGTAGGGTCTTCACCGTTTTGTAGTGCTGACTGAAATCTGAGTAAGCGCTATAACAGCCTTTACAGTCGACTCATTGGGCCTCATACATAGGGTTGTTTGTTGCTTGGGGTTTTTGTGATACTGGTGCTAAATCAGTGCTTTTAAAACGATACTGGTGCCTGAATCAATACTCTTTGGAGAAAAAAAGAAAAATGGTCAACAATAAAAGATAATTTAAAACTGCAAAGGCAACTTTTGACTTCAAATTGAGCAATAAATTAGCTCTCAAAATAAAAATCACTGAACAAATTAATGTAATTAAAAAACTAAACTTTCTACAGTGACTGTCGCTCTTTCTCTCCCATCACCCTCTGATGATCTCACCCTCCCTCCACCATAAATATAAGCCAATAATGAATCACCCAGATCATCAAAAAGAGGGAAATTTCTGAAACAGAATCAAAAGCTGCATTTCCATCAGGTGATCCAGTTTGATTGGTTATGGTTTGGTATGGTACACTAATAATATAAATAATATAAAAGTTGAGAGTTGTACTGTATGCATTTGTGTCATTAAACATAAGATGAAGGTTTAACAGGTGTTAAAATAGAAATGGATTGATTGAGATACCCTGAATTTTTGCAAACAGATTTAACGACCACAGAGCGATCTTTTTAGGGATAACTCAAAGTAAAAAGAAGCAAATGAATCCCTACAATACAGAGAGACAACTGATCTAAAGCTTTGTAATGACTAATCTTTGAAATTAATTCAGTTTCACATCCATCACTGATGAACCAGGCGGATGTGCGCCCTCAGACTCTGCTTTGTGGTCACATCAGTATCAACAAACCAGGAACCAGCTTGGATCTCTGTCAAGTCCAATTATCCCTGATTTAAGCTGGGTTTTTTTTCCTCCCGTTTTCATGCCATCCTCATAGAGCAGACAGCCGTGTTTTGTCACTCAGGCCAGCTGAGCAGTCTGAAAATGACATCAGTGCAAACCCTCTATTGTGTGTGTGTGTGGCTCCACCCTTTTGGGACAGGTAGGTAAGCTTTGCACCCCAACGGAAGGGGGCCAAAAAAGTAGGACCCTACACGCTGCTTATTTGGAACCCTTTCCGACTTTTAATAAAGGGAACAAAAATATAGCTGAACTAAAATGATCAACACATTCAAAGCTGTTTTTGCACTGAAAGAACTGCCTGCAGTAGCCCACTTGTGTCTAAAAAAGGAAAGAGTTGTGACTGCTTTCAGTCACAACTCTATAAAATATATTTAATGGTGTCAGAGTCAAAGAAAAGGGGAGCTTTACTAAAAAAAATGTATGCTCTGCTGTAATATGTCAAGGACACATTGGCACTGGTGTCACTTTAATACCAGATGCTGCACTTATTTGTCTTTAGCTTAAGTTTCTAACTCAACTGCATTCTTAAATTGATGAATGCCATATACTGGTAAGCAGGAAGCTTCTGCATGTTTTCCTAAATAGCATTGAAAATGTTATGCCCTTATAAGAGCATAAGACTGCAATGCTGTGTGCAAACACTGAAGGCACACAGGATTGAGAAGAGAGGTAGTACGACAGCAGCACTGTCCTAACTATAAGTCAAGTCAAAGTTTATTTATAAAGAACATTTAAAAACAACAGAAACTGACCAAAGAACTGTACAACCAGGAGGCAAGATATTGTGATAATGAAACATATCTAATAAACAAAAATATTTTAAACAAGATAAGAGAATAAGACAATTTAACGATAATTAACAACTGCAAACCAGACTCCAAGTGTAAGAAATACTTTGGCCTTGATTGGTACTATTGCAGAAGCAGTGCTGCTCCAAATGAAACTTAAAAGGCATTTTAATTGTGAACTTAGTGCCAGTAGTAGATATAAGATGAAATTAACAAAAATATAAATCAGATGACATCACCAGTTCAGATACTGCAGTTACCAGAAACAACATGTCTCACTACAAAGTAGTTAGAATAGTCAATTTGGGAGGGGGGAGATAAATAAAGAATGTTTATTTATTCTAAGGCTGACACTGTGAAATGATGGCAAAAAAATTCAAACACCTTTAGATACATGTGCGTTAGTGTTTAAAGAAAAAACTCACACTGAAGTGTTAAATGTATATTCATTGGCGTTAAGATTTAAAATAACATGATTAAATTAAATGTTCAGTCACACATTTGTTAATTTTATTTAATAATATAAAAGTCCTGAATTGATAAAAATGCAGAGTAGTATTTAAATATAAAGTATTAAAACTATATACTGTTGTCTCCAGTATTTTTTATTAGTGAAGAACAAATAACATTTGAAAATTTGTCTGGATCTCTGAATCTTCTTAAAAACTGTGCAAGTGGATTTTAAGAATAAATATCTTACAAAGAATGGTTGGTGAATGAGGCCCATAGTATCCCACAATGCATTGTGAAAAGTAGTGCACAGCTAATGATGACTAAATCAGAAAAATACAACATCACGCACTGCATTTTGACTTTCATTTCCACTGACGTACGTTAGTTATGTTCATGTATTTAGATCATAGATGAATTGTGGCACAATTGTTTCTCTAAATAAGTAAGCACCGATCTTTAAGTGCATTTATCAGGTGAAATGTTTTGATTGAAAATGCTATGTATTGTATTAGTTATTCTTAATTCTCATGTCATTTGTTTTTGATTCCCAGTTGATGTTGCTGCGCATTTTAGCTGTGCAACAGCAATGAAATCATCAGAAATCACTATCTGCAGCTAGTGGGATGGCGAGTAGTGCCTGAAACCTTCATTTGTCCCTATTCATGATCAAAATCCCAACAGAGAAATTCCTATGTACTTAATGGTGAATGAGTGATTTTTCACACAACCAGAGTGCTTCATTGTAGAAGAAAAATACTAGAGAAAAATGTGTTTTCAAATGTCAGAAGAACCACACTGCTTTGTGTTCATCACAATAACAGTTGAAAAGAAAGACTGCATGATGGTTGAAAAACATGTTTTTAAGGAATGAGAAACCTGCAGTCTAAGTATGAGTGGCAGTGAAAGACCTCGTCTGTTTGTGTCTATTTTTCCTGTGGATTAAATGTGTTTTAGGTCTTAGTGAAAATCGTGGTCCTTTACATGTGTAGTGGGTGTACAGGCACACTTCATTGCAGTGGTTCTCAAGTGGTGGGTCGGGACCCAAAAGTGGGTCGCAGAGCCCTTTTCAATGAGTCGCCAATGTGTTCCTGTTTTGCCAAAAAGTTAATGAAACTCATTGAAAACATGCTTGTTTTGTCCTGTCTCTTTGATTTATCAGGTGTCCTGTACTAAGTCCAAACTGTACAAATTTCTATATCAAATAAATCCAATTGGTAGAAAAAAAACAAAAATATGTGTCGCAATTTCTCAGTGAAGAGTTAATGGTGGGTCTTGAGGCTGGACCAGTTGAAAACCACTGCTTTAATGTAAGAAAATATAAGAATGACCTTTCTCTCTGTTTATGATTAAAAATTTGCTTTAAATTTAGATTGCTGAGGTCAGCTGATCACAGAAACACACTCTTTGACGTCCTTTTCTTCTTTGTGATTAATTATAAATGTGATTCTATGTATCTGTTTTTAAAATGTTATATGGCATTTTTGCTGTACTTTGTTAATGTCTAAATATTTTCAACAACAAAAAAATCTATATGAAATAAAAAATAAGCTTGTTGGATTGGCTTTGAATGTTGCGTTTTGTTTCTATTCTTTTTCACCGAACAATCAAAGAAACTTCAACCATGCTGTGCTTTGAAAAAATTAATAGCAAGCATGTGATGTATGGAGCATCAGTCCTGCAGGAACATAGATTAATGGACCAAGAGGCTTGTACAAAAAAATCCTTACAAGAGTGAGTAACGAGGATCATCTTTCTATCCTCTTCAGTCTTTCTGAACATACCTAATGCTTACGGTATGTCATATCTTGAGAAACTACTCTTACAAAGCTTTCTGATTCACTCAACTGACACGTAATCTCTTATGTAATGTAGATTGTGTCGATAACTTACACACAGTAACCTCTTAAATAGCATATATGAAGTTACCATATTTCCACTTAGGCCTAAGGTATTCCATCAGTGACAGACTGCTACACAATTTGAAGCTAATAGTCAGCCAGATGGGGTAATCAGCCCTTCCTGGAAGGGGAGATCAGTAAATTTATCAGTTCTTTAGTGGAACCAAGAACCTTTTAAAATGCAGTGCTAGATTAGGACTGATATTGCTTCCCTCTTCTGCCACTAGTGTTTACTTGCAATGCAGTCTGGGTAGTATACTTTATGGAAGTAAAACAGTTCCATCTAATTTTTAATTTTTAAAGTTGTTGATTTTATATCTCTGAAAATTATGCATTGGAATTATCTATCTGATTTTTTGTCTCTGAATTCAACCCATTGAATTTTCAATATCCAATTTTAATCTTTATTGTTCAGTGTTCAAAAATTATAAACAAAAATTCAATGTTAAAAATTGTTAGATGCAAATATATAAGGTGTTAAATTTGGCTTGGATATTTTCTGCTTGCTCAGATTCTGTTGGACAAAATTCAAACCCAACCAGCCAGTGTGAAACATTCATAGACTAGAAAAAATTGGACACAGCCGTCAATAGGCGGACCCATCTGCTTTGAAGCCAGTCCGTGGTGGGCCCCATATTGAAATTGCTGTCTAAACCGAACTTTGGACCAACCTAACAGCCCGCCCACTAAGCTCGACTTCCTGTCAGCTAGCTAGCTAGCATTTCGGTTGACAGAGACGTAGCTTCTGCCTGTAGAGCTATCTTTCAATCAAATGAGACGCGCCAATCAGCCTGCATGTGTGAAACACATCCATCTGGAAAAAAACACTTATACACAGCGTTTGGTAAAGGGCAGAGCCTTTGAAAAAAAAAAAAACTCGGAGGGTGATTGGATGAATGTTCTGTCTGTCACGTCTTTCTGGGCCAATCGGAGCAACAAAACACATGACGTAGCCGCTATCGAGCTGCGCCCTTACGAGGACTAAACCCCATAGGGAACTGCATTATCAAGCCAGTCATGGGTGGTGCCTCTTTCTTGTCTTTCTCTCTTCTTTGATTATATTATTTTACTTTTGCAGTCTTTTGTATATTTCATTAACAGACAACTAACTTTACTGGCACTTGTACATTGACTCAATTTGTTGGACTCAAATATGACAGAATTTTCAACAATACAGTTTTAGGTACAGTCCTGTCAGCATTTCTACTGGTCAAACACCATGGTAATGGCACCAAGAATAACAACAAAAAAAAGCAGACTGATGACAATAACGTACCTTTTATGAATAAAAAAAATATAAAACTATTTCTATCACTTTTGTTGTCCTTGTGCTGGTTGTTTGAAGGCCAACACTCTATAAAGATGTATGACATATTCATGCGACACACTATCATGCTGCAGACATCAGCAAAATCAAGAAACAGTGGATCTGGAGCAGGGGTGTCAGACTAATAGCGGGCCACGTTACAACACTAGAAGTCATAGCAGCATAAAAACAGTAGCAGTAAATATGGTGTACTTAAAAATAAATGTGTTTCTGAGTATTACAGTCATGAATAAAAGAATCAGTTAGGGGTAGCAGCAGACTTTAGGTTACCAGTTTGTTCTAAGGCAGCGTCCTGGGCTGGTGTTCAGCAGCCTGCAGGGTTGAAGCTGTTTTTGAGACTGGTGGTCCTGGCCTAACCTTGCAAAGCAGATGGATTCGCCCGTTTCCATGTTTCTCACTGGCGAATCCATCTTGTAAAGCTCCCAATCCGAACAGATTGGGCCTTGTAGGAAAGTGACAGGACCAATCAGGATTAAGAGGCAGTACTTTCGGGTGTGGCAGAGTTGTGACGTAAGCAAGCAGCGACGAAAGGTCAGTGAAATTATGGCAGAAAAGATTAGCGTGGATGCTGCTATAGCGTCAGTTTTTATCAGAACTTAATGACATTTCTCTGTTAAAAGAAGAACAAAGAACAGCAGTGAGTTGTTTTCTTTTCAAAAAAGACAAAAGTCGTGTACTGACATGTCTACAGTCACCACGGTTCGCGTTCTTGATGGCTGAATCTCAATCTCCTCCCTTAATGCCCTGAACTCTTACTGACTTAACTGACTGCACCTGGAAAGTGATTGAGTGCATGAGGCTGCAAGGGTTCGGAGTGGTAGAAACAGGAATGGGACAACCCTTTGTTTTTTGTTTGACAGTCATCATCTTGCAGAGCTTAAAACAAAGTTAAAAACAAGTGTGCCTCACTTATAGACCTGTTTTCTCAGTGGATGAAGACTGTTTTATATAATTTACTTGCAGGAAAAATACTTCTTTTTTTTTGCAATGTCCACCCCTTTTGCTCCTTCCATGTTTCTTGTTTACAGTTTTGCCCTTTTCACTTCACTTTTACAGGGTTTGCTAGTGGGCATCCCCTGGGAATCCTTGTCATACGTCACAATGCAATGAAGTATGGGTAATTCCCTCACGCTAAGTCTGCAGATATGCCCACCAAAGGGTGCATAAAGGGCTCAAAAAGTCTGTAAGAGATCCCTCACACACTTAATGATATGAGAGTGGGACAGCCCTAAGCCCTGACGGACTTTAGTGGGAGCGCACCTCATAGGCAGTGAGTGTGGACATTGAGATTCAGGCGCACACCTACGACATCATATGATTTGTTGCTCTGATTGCCCGTAAAGATGTAACAGAGCGTTCAGCCAATCACCCTCTGAGTTTTTTCAAACACTGATGCTGCACAGTCCCAGAACACGGTCACACTGCACTCTCATGAAAATGTCACATTTACACTTTTTAGATTCTCAGCATGGGAAACACTTTTGACCAAATTACATCTCTTGAAGTAGCTACAGTTATTTTTCTCAGCAGACTCCTTTAACTAAATTACCCCCTTTCATGCCCATTCTCAAGAGACTCTTTACAAGAGAGGCAACCAAAACTGTTCACTGAAACTCAATTGATGTAAGAAGGCTCTCTGTGCCTCACCTCATACACACATTTTCACTTATCAACTTTCTTATCTATCTGTCCACACATCCTTCTTACACCCTTTACACATCTTGCAGCCATTGCTGTTGACTGTGATTGATTCTTGCCGTGTTGCACAAAAGCACCAATAACACAGCATGCTGAGATCTTTCCCCTTCTTGTCACCCCACTGTGCAGTTTCATTCTCCTCTTCTCCTGTCTTTACTTATGTTTTTTTTTCTTATTTCTTTTGTAAAAACTGAACCATAATGCACTGCTAGCAATGCTTTTTCTGCTTTTCTAAGCTCAGCAGTAAGTCAGTATGGCCAAGAGCCACTCTGTGTCCTGAGAGATCAACCCTGCAGACAGGCACAGTGAAATCTTTCTTCGCGATTACTGAGTACTTTCCTCTAATGACAGAAATGAATGATGAATCATACCCTAATGCTGAAAGGACTTTCTTTTTTTATTTATTTATTTTTTTAATTCAACAATTTCTTTGGCCACATCTGGCCTTGATGTGTTTTTCTCCCACTTACTGTCAAAAGCCCCTCAGACTATAAACATGTCCAAACAGGATGCACGAGAAGCAGTGAATTTAACATGAGGCTTTGTTAAATGTTTTATGGTCACCGTTCAGTACAAGTTCAGTTCAGCAGTAAAGAAGACAAAAAAAAAAGTCTAGGTTTCTCTTATTTATTTTACTGCTAAACTGAACTTGTACTGAACGGTGACCAGTCATTGAACTGGCAGCATTGACAGCTGCAGTTTTTTCCCTCCTGTGTATAGCTGTTTAAGTCTACCTGTGGTAAAATAGTAACCTCAACTCCTCTCATAACCAATTAAGGAAAGTAATAAACTTTATGAAAGAAGTAGCACTGTGTGACGTTCGGAGAGCGTTTAACCCAGGTAAGATTGAATTCTCTTGTTACTCAGCCACACATAGAACCTATCGCAATTGGATTTTTTCTTGATTTCTAAGTCCTATTTACAGAGTATTGAGAATTGCGGCTACAGTAGCATAGTCATCTACAACCATGCCGTAGTATCTCTACAGTATAAAACTAGAACTGAATTCTGCAGCCCTCACAGATGGAAATTTGATACCAAATGGCCGCAAGACCCAGATTTTATTCAATTTATCAGTCTACAAACAGATCTGTTCTTCCAGGTTAATACAGTCGAAACTTCACCTTTGATCAGACGGGCTGCTTTTAAGGCATAAGAGGACAGATTCTTAGTCATACAAGTTTTACATCAAAGCAATTTAAACAACAAATGTTAGAAACTGAAAGAGAAATAAAAGCCTTAGAAAGTGAAGTTTCAACTAATAGTACACATACACATGAATCTAAGTTATTCATACTTAGAGACCAATACAATGAACTATCTGTAGACAAAGCTTTATATAATCTAAACAAGTTGAAACAGACATTATATGACCAAGGTGGAAAGGCTGGTAAACTACTTGCCTGGCAGATAAAAGCTCTACAGAATGAAAAAAACTATTCATGAGGTGGACAACTCAAACGGTACTACTATCATAGACCCAAGAGAAATAAATGAAGAATTTAAAATGTACTACGAAAAACTCTACAAATCAGATCTGTTGCTAATAAGAGCATACAAAATAACTTTCTTGATAAGCTTGATTTTCCACAACTTTTATCAGAGGAACAACAAAATCTGGACAAGCCTATCCAACTTTCTGAACTACATGACGCCCTTGCATATATGAAGAGTAGAAAAGATGCAGGCCCGGATGGGCTTTCCATTGATATATATACAAGAATATATGTGACCAAAGCCAGATAAAGTTCCTGCAAGTCAGTATTCAGGTGGTTGAGAAAAATGGATACAAAGTCATTTTCCTCAAAATGATCATTTTTCGTTTTTTCTCATTTTATGCAAGTCCGACATTTTAACTACTCATTCGATGAAAAAAGTAACACAAATGTGACATTTAAAAGCATTAGTTTTGTGTTTTAAAATGCCCTGTTCTCTGAGTTGCTGTGGGGAGATTGAGGGGAGGGGAAAGCGAAACTGCGGGGTGATAATTGGCCACTCAGGCTGGCATTGTTCCCCGTTTCGCCCATTGAGATGGACAATAACAAACACCGCATGACTCAAACCCCACCCCTCCCCTGGCATGTAAATACAGCTGTTTCTAGTTATCACCTTTTATTGACAAGCCTCAAGAAGCACCCTGCAGCGAAGAAAAGTAGAAGAGACGATGGAGAAGCGGCAAGAATTATCAACAGACAGGACAACTTCAGGATCACTCGACAGTGAAAGTTTGATGAAGGTGGATTTCCTATGGGAATATTTTGATGTGTGTCACCAGTCCGATTCAGAAGCTTGGTTTGGGTGGACTTTATGTAAATGTGGCCCTGTTGTTCACGCCCATTACCTGGCCTGCCTGAAGGTAGGAAAAGTCCTGAAACTTTGAGCCTGGTTTTCTCAGAACAAACAGAAACCAGAAGTTAACATTAAAATGAGCATATCTTTGTAAAATATTCTCAGATTAAGGTGTGTGATACACCATTTGAAAGCTTGGAATCTACGCTTTCATAATGTGTAAAAAAACTCATAAATGATCTCGGACGACTTGCAGGAGTTTTTGCCGGCTTTGGTCACATATATTGATGCATTGATGAAGCTGATAGCCACGGTTCTAGCTTTGAGGTTAGAGAAATGCCTGCCAACACTTTTACATGCTGATCAGGCAGATGGATTTGTTTCACACATCCAACTGCAAAACCTTCAATATACATCGTCTGGTAAAGGGCAGAGCCTTTGAAAAAAAAAAAAAAAAACTCGGAGGGTGATTGGATGAGCGTTCTGTCTGTCACATCTTTACGGGCCAATCAGAGCAACAAAACACGTGACGTCGTCGCCACTACTGAGGTGCGCATGCACAGCTACCGAGGAATAAACTCCATATAGAACAGCATAATGCGAACCATGGCGACTATAGACATGTCAGTACATGACTTTTTTCGTTTTTCAGAAGAAAACAACTCACTGCTGTTCTTTGTTCTTCTTTTAACGAAGAGATGTTGTCAAGTTCTGATAAAACTGGCGCTTTAGCAGCATCCATGCTAATGTCTTCCACCATAATGCCACCAGCCTCTTGTTGCTGCTTGCTTATGTCACGACTCCGCCGCACCTGAAAGTACTGCCCCTCGTCGCTGATTGGTCCTGTCACTTTCTAACCAGGCACAAATGTTTCAGACGGGAGGTTAATGTCGTAATTCAAGATCAATGCAAGCAGCAGTTTGGTATGACTTAACCTTAAATCTTCTCTGTATGCAGTCAAAATAGAGCTTTAAAACATATTATGTTCTTTTCTACCCCTTTTTATGAAACTTTTAAAATCATACCTCTATTATGATTGTCAAGGACACGATGAGGTTAGTAATGATTGTTTTTTTTTCTCTTTTTTGTTAAACAACGTGACAAAAGACATGGAGCTGGGGAGGTTATCAAAACCTATTTGTCATAAAGCTTTAAACAACTTTGAATGACAAAGAAGACTTGATGAATCCTCTTTGTGTCTCGAGCATTATTATACCTAAGTGCCAGACTGATTTCACAGATTCAGGTGCAATTTTTTATGTGGCAGCTTTAAACAGTAGGAGTTTGAACAGGAGAGCGGAGTTTTGCAGTGGCATTTACTGTAATGACTAAACTAGATGTGAAAAGGTAATAGCGTGTGATGACTAAAATATCTGCCCTGTAATTAGAGTGAAGAGGGGTTCATTGACACTTAAAATAATTACTCCTCAGCTCAGAGAAAAAGGCATTATGAAGGCATGATGGCACATTCTAAGAAGTGCAACCTGTAATGTTATGTGTGCTGTATGTCTGTATCTGAAGTGTGTTACAGAAAGCTCAAGGTACTGCTCACTATTTAGTGTTCAAAGCCACTTCAACTCTTATGAGTGTTTTTTAAGCCTCTAATGCACACTCCCTCTCGCAAAGCATTTCCTCTTTACTGTTTCACAATTCACAACTCCAGGTTGCAAATAAAATTTACATTTATAATGATTATAATGCCATTAAATAACTGGAGAAGTCACACACTGTATTCCTGACAGTACTGTGTGTCTCAGTGTTAACTTTGGCAGCCCATTTTAGATTTAGCCTTAGTTTTAGTCTTAAAACAAAAATAGTTTTAGTTTTAGCCACATTTCATTCCTGTTCACCTTCGTAGTTTTAGTCTAGTTCAAGTCGACGAAAACACCAGTTTTAGTTGACAAAAAGTCCTCACATTTTAGTCTTTACTTTAAGTAAAATGATATTTTCTCTCTTAAAATAGCCAAACTGTAAATAATTAAACACTTATTATATACTCAATAGCCTACATTTTAATCTGAAATACTGATGAAAATACTAGGGGAAAAAAAAAGCCTAAAAAATTGGATGACATTTTTATTCATAATGGTACTCTTACTGATTTGCCTTAATCCTCAAACTCTTTACTAGTGATATAAGTAATTTTGAGAGGAATATTAGTGCAATTGGGGTGGAAAGATGAGACGATATGTTTTTTAACTGAACTCATGCTTTTGATCTATTTATATTACTAATTAAAGAAACATCTCCTTTAAAAGACCACATTTATTCAGATTTCTAGCTAAAACTAAAATTCCAGTTTCTCCATGTGACTTTGAACATATCTCAATAACTTCATTTTATTCTCCTTGAATTGCCAAAAGTCCAAGCCTCTTTAAACTCATCATAATGTAATGTACATCGCTTTCTTTGACCTGCTAATTAAGATTTGTCTCGCCAGTTTTAATGTGGATTTCAACTTTGGATTAATATTTTGAACTAAAGGGACCTAGTACAAGGTTTTGGAGTTTTTTTAATCATTGCTACTCTGACCGAGACTGAGGAGGATTACTGTGCAGCAGCAACAGAAGCTAATATTAGGGATGTACGCTACAAACATTTAGTTTAATTTCTTTAAGGACTGCCACTAGAATACAGAGCAGAGCTACCTCTTTAATCTACTTATGACCTCCTCTCTCTGTCACACTGCTTCACACCCAGGCTCACCACTCCTCCTGCTCTCTCTCCTCTGGTTGTTTCAGCAAGTTAGACACACAGAGGAGAAACATCACAGAATCTGAATGTCCGTCAGTCCAGCACATACATTTTAGTCTTGTCTTTGTAACAAAAAGTAATCTACTTTTCGTCAGAGTTTCTATCATTGGTAATCTATTCTTCGCCCAACTTCCTCGAGGAAAAAAGGTTGTCAATGAACATTTTTTTGTCGTCATAGTTTTTCTTAACGAAATTAACACTGGTGTGTCTACTCTTTCAATTTGGTTTCTCCTTGTAAATAATGTGAACTATGGTGCTTTTAAGACAAAGAAAGGTGGAGCTGAGTGAAGTTTTTTTCTCCAATGTTAACACAGGTCAAGGCACAGCCAGAGATGCAAACAAGTCATTTTTTGCAAGTCAAAGTCAAATCTCAAGTCTTTGGTCACGAGTCTGAGTCAAGTCTCATGTCTCCTTTGGTCATAATAAGCATTTCTGGACCTACTTCTGACGTCCAGTCTGCTTAGACCACTGCATGGTTATATCTAAAGCCTGTACTGTATTATTGTCATCAGCAGGGTGGGATTGCCATTGGTGTATCGCCTGTGGCCAGTGCATACACTTTCATAGACTGGGGCTTAATGTTAACTTTTGTCACACCATCCACTGTGGCTAATGGTTACTAGCCACTCAGTGTTTCTACGTATAAAATGATCAGTATAAGCTCTCCTCTTAAAATAACTCTCCTCTGTGTACATGAAACACTACAGAGATGTGTGCCGTACCTCACTGATAGAGACAGACACTGAGACAGTGGAGATTAAAGGTTTTTGTTATTTGTCAGATATATTTCTTTAATGGGTATTACGTTTATACTAACAATACAACACTAACTGTTAATAAAATTTTTATTCTAAAATAAAATAAAAACCGCAGCAATTTTCACGAACATTTCCAATTCTCACTCAACACGTATGTAAGGGTCTTATAAAATTATGCTGAATTTTTACTTTATTCAGCTGAACTCTCCTGGACTCCATTGCCTCCATAAACCATATTTTAAGTTTCAGAGCTCCTTAAGTGTTCCTAAGCCCACCCAACAATAATTACAGTAAAACCAGTGAGTAAATTGATTTAGTAATGCCCCACCTCATTATGTTATGTTCTTTTCAATGTATAGAGCAGTGATACTCATGGCTCTCAGTCGCATGTGGCTCTTAAGTGACCAGTAAATGATCGGTATATTATCAGGTGCATGTGTGACAGAGGAACAGGCATCAGAGAAAGAGAGCAGAGGAAGTCTTCTGGTGCATCTCTTCAGTAAGTTCTTTCATTGAGATGTGCTCCCATGTGTTCAAATTGAAGCTTCTTATGCCGTCAATTTAACAATTTTCTTCAGTTTCTGCCAACACTCTCCCACACTTGTATTTTATGATGATAATTGTGATCATCAACCCAACAACTGAAAGAGGCTGCGATGAAAGCCTGGAAAAGCATCACAAAAGAAGAATGTAAGAGTTTGGTGATGTCAGTGGGTCACAGGCTTGGTGCAGTTATTGCAAGCAAAAGATTTGCAACTAAATATTAAGTCTCATTCACTTTGATCTGTTTAAAGTCTATCTGTTTCAATACTTTTGCTCACCTAAAAATCTGGTGTTCCCTTGCAAATAGTGCTATCTCCTAAATTGTGTATCAGATCCAGACGTAAATCCTGGAAATAAAAGGGGGTCAAAAATAAAGGAATTGGCCTTAGTGTTCTAATATTTTTGACAGGCAGTAAAATTCCTGTGTGTCCCATCACTGCTTTCATAGCAGGCATGTGTTGGCTGCGTCTCCCTACTGTCACAGTGCTGTTTTTCTTCACAAGTTTTACCTCTCTTCATCCCCCCGCAAATGACTTGATTCAATGTATAGCCTAACTAAGCCAAGAAATTATTCAGAATAAAAGCCTTCTGCTCCAAGAAGATAAGTTTCACCACAAAAATGCTGAACTGGGCTTTTACTTTGAAAGGCACAAACCAGAGGTATATTTCTACTGTGTTTATCTTGTCTGGGTATTTGTTGTGGTTGAGATGTAGAGTTGGATATAATCTGCATAACAGTGGATGCAGAAACATGGTGAGGGATGATGTTTCCGAAGCTTGGGGGACACCATGAGACATGAGAGCTATGGAGGAGGAAGAATAGTTATTGATATGGATGATTTGATATTTCTGAAAGATATGTTGTATTGTATTGGAGTGGGGATGGGGATACCATTGTCCATTGTTATAGTCAGGTGGAGATCTGGAGGTTGGAACTTGAGAGTTGATGAATGGCAAGACCAGTGGAGCATACCAAGGGTGAAATGAAAGGATGACTTTCATAGCTCTATGTTAACCATTCTTCTTTAGCCTAGATATGCATGCATTTGCAAAGAAAAAAAAAAGAAGGTAAGCCTTCTGCTATAGCCTTCTTGATTTTGGTTGTGCATATCAGGCACATAGGACATGGATCACATGCAGTCTGAAAGCCTGACTTGTTAACATGCAGAGACGCAGCCACCACACACCTAGTTTAAAAAGGCCTTAAGACCACAGAACAGTTAGCGGGCAGGACGGGTTTAAAAACACAGCAGGAGACATGAGCAGGCCAGGCACATTTTACTTTGTATTGAGAAAACATGACAAAGAAAAAGAGCTTTTGATCAAAAATGGACAGCCTGTTATATGTTCAGTTTCCCCCACAGGCAGTGCAACACCATGCATTGTATGTTTCAGTTCTGTCAGGATCATTACATGCAGCACTGTCAACATGAGGCAAAGCACACACCTTTTATGTAATGATTCTGACATTTGATTTGTCTCAGTAAATACCAGAGAGGGGGAAAAAAGAGAAAGAGAGACACATAAATGAAATGTAACATTTTTAATGTGATGATACATGTTTTGTTATTGAGCTCCTTTAAAATGAAAATAAGTGGAAACCTAACCAGACCGTTCATTATTTTTTCTAAAATTAAGACTTATTTTCATACGCCTTTCACAAACACTGTGCTACAGTAATACTTATCCTCTTTTATTTGAAACATTAAAAACTATGTTGTATTTTTGAGCAATTTACTGTTCCTGCTGCCACATTTTCTGCTTCTTTGTGCACAGGAAAACATGGGTATTGTGTTCGAAAAATGGAAATATTTTATGCATGTTTGGTCACTAAGAGAGACATCTGATATTTTCAAATGTTGGAAAGTAGATTTGATTAGTTGTCATCTGCAGACTTGTATCTCACACTAGAGTAGTGTTATTAGACTTAGAGAGTGCCACACTATGCTACCAAGAGGCGCAATCACAGAGGCTCGCAGTCTGTAATGTTTCACAGCATGGTTTGATTTTTGAAGAGGTGCACATCAAGCTTTGGTGTACACTTTCTGCATTGGTGTTTGTAGTCTGGGTTATTTCCAAGACTGATGAAGCCAGTGTCAGTTTATGAGATACCAATATCAAGAGTAAAGAAGCTGGAAAGAGTTGTTAATTCATATTTCAGGAAATGGCTGGGAGCTTCTTGGTGCCTTAGTAGTGTGGTGCTGTATGGTAACGGGATACTCCAGCTCCCAATCACTAGTTGAACAGAGGAGTTCAAGTGCACAAAGGTTAGAGCAGAGCTGTTGTTATCAGAGAGCAAAAACAGAGTAACAGCAATGTGGTTCCAAGTCCAACTAGAAGGAGGAAATGGAACCCAAGACAGGCAGTACAGGAAGCAGAAGAAAGGGAGATTAGGGAAAAGAGGGTCCGGGTTGGGGTTTGAGGAGGTGAGGCAGGTGGACCGTCATAGGTGCGGTTGTTGTTGAGGGGGGTGGTGGCTGGTGAAGACCCCTTGTCGTCTTGACTCTGATGCCTCATCGGCTCATCGGCTCTCCTTGGGTGGGGGTGATTGTTGCTCCTCTTCAAGTTTTTTATTCCGTTATGTTTTTTTTATTTCCCCGGCTCATTCCTTTTGTTTTACTCTTGGCTTGTTGCGTAAAAGTTCATTTGCTTTAAAAAGATGTCTGCGCTCTCAAAAATGTGGAAATGGAGTGCAGGCCAGCTGGTCTCATCACATATCTCAGCTCACTGTGATCTGTCTGTTTAACGTCCTCCCACGGACATGATTTGCTCTTTGGCTTTGCTCCAGGGTAGTGCCAGGGAGGACTACTATTTGTAGATTTATTACACAGATCAGAGCTGTATGTCAGTTAGCTCCTGTCCACTGATTTGAGCCAATGTTAAAGTGGTGTCATTCCCACCTAGTCCGTTTACTTCCACATTAACTTCTAGGTGGGGAATTTTAGTCTACAGCACTGCAATTTTCTGTAGAAGTTTGTGGGAGACATCTCTAGAGAAGGCATCTTGAAGCTAATTATATTAGCTGAGCACTTTGTCTCTAATTGCTGTGGTAGAGGCTTGTGCTGTTGATAGGCCACAGTCAAGTAGCATTGAAGAGGTCATAAAACACTGAAAAATGGCAAAACCCTCTTTTGTCTTTCAAAAATATGTCTCCAGTGATTAAAAAATGTCAGAGACCTTCTGTCCACAACTTTGAGTCCAAAATAAGAAAGATATTGAAACAATGTAAGTAAAGCAGGGAGCAAGCAGCAAAGCGTCTGCACTGTAAGAAAGCAGGAAGCATTAAAAAAAGCAGGTGGCTCAGGCTAAGCAGGGACAGTGGATGAACTGGTGTAGAGAAGTGGGAGATGAGTTAGAGGAATCTGTGGAGTATAGAGGATAGTTGGGTCAAATTCCTGTTAGGAGCTACCTATGATGTCCTACCATCACCCCAGAACCTAAAACGGGGGCCTAGCGTGTCCATTGTGTTCTGGGACAGCAACTTTGAGGCACACTTTGACAGGATGTAAGATCAGTTTGTCACAAAGTGCATGGCAGCATAACAGGGTTTTGAAAAGTTTAGCAGCAGGAACTGAAAACAGAAGGCAACAGGTGAATGCAGGATGTAATTAGGGAGAGAGGATAGTTCAGTTTGACAGGTTTCTAAGGGTTTTCCAGGGTGCTAAGGACTGGGAGATGCTGGCAGATTTGGGAGGTAGATTTGCCCAGGAGATAGTTTGAGGCCTGACATAGTGCTATGCTCTGACAGTCAGCATATAGTTTAATAATAGAGCTGACGGTTCCATGGGAGGATTCAGTGGAGGAAGCTTAGATATGCAGATTTAGGAGCAGAAACTGAACAGCGAGGATGGAAAGTTAGAACTCATCCAGTAGAAGTGGGATGTAGAGGGTTTGTAGCAAGGTCAGCTGTTTCATTACTTAGAAAGCATGGACAGAATTTGCAAAAGACAGTTAAAGAGTTGTCAGACGATGCCGTTCAGGCTAGTCAGTGAATTTGGCTAATGCTAGCTGCAGGGTAGGTAGGTAGGTAGGGGAGAGTTGAGTGTCAGCCTAGTCCGGGGGGATGAGTGCTAGCTTCAGTCAGGGAACCTCACCCTAGCTTTGCCTCCCCCACCCTCTTACTAAGCACTGGTTAGTCTCTTGATACATAACAAGAAAAAAACGTGAAAAAAAAAAAACCCTGGAGTCATTAACAGCTTGTGTCTGATGTACCTTGTTGCTATTTTCTGTATATTTTTTTTTAAGGCTATTTTTAAGGCTCTGTGTTTATTTGCACATGTAGAGGGAAAGAATTCAGGTAATCACTGAGACACGGGGATATGATGAGGATCAGACCAGGAGTGAATAGCCAGAGGAGAGTAGTTGACTAAAAAATTACAACAGATCTTAATTAGACATGGTTGAGCAGATATAAAAGCTAAATCCTAACATTGATGCATGATGTAAATGACATGTAGAGCTTACGATGTAAAATCAGCATGCTCCATAAAAATAGACTTTGTGTGGTAAAACTCCCATAAACGTAGTTTTATTGTTTTGACTATATCAAACAAAACACATAGGAAAATAGTACTTGTTTTAATGGGTGTACTGAATACTTGCAGGGATGATTACATGCCACGCTGTCTTCAGGAGCGGAGCACCTCTGATCTGATTCTAAAATCACCCTTGCAGAGAGCTTTCTCTTGCAAACATTAAGGCTGCAAAGAGATGAATTCCCAACCAAGAACTGTCCCCAACTCTCAGGAAATATTCCTCTGTATTTCTTGTGTCCTCATTCAGATTTTTATTGTACTCTTATTAATGAGTGTGAGAACCTTCTGTGACATTTTACAACTGGTTATATGTAGCAATGACTGGATGCTGCTCCTATACACCTGGTAACATTTTTTCTCTCAGTTTATCTCTCGAGGTGCGATCAGAGAAAGTACACAGTACACTCATCAAGAGCCCTTAATGTTCCTCTGCAGCACTTTAGAATCACTCATCCTGCTCAGACACTCTAACATTGTAAGAGATTAGGAAATAAAAGCAAAAGGTACCAGCTGAAGTTCAGAGTGAGGACATCAAAATGTTTCTCATATTTTCTAAGGGTTTTAAGGGTTAACAAAGAGTTAAAATTTCGAGTTAGCAAGTGTATGTTGAACTGAGAAAGAAGCTGACATTTGGCTTGTCAGTGCTTGAGTATAATTATGCACAATTATAACAATTATCATAATGGCATCTTCCCTCAGATCTGAATTTTTCTGTTATTTCAGAAAGTTGTTATGGTAAATGAGTTTGCTCAATCAGCAGCCTTGCAGTGACTTAATATTCATATAATAGCTCTCTCTTCATTGGGGCAACTAATAAGTGTAACTATTTTCAGTGCTCCTGAGAGAAATATCTATTTAGTTGCATGAAAGGTTATCAAGTTTTCCAGTTAACAGAAATTCATAAAGCGTGGGTGTTTTTTTTTTTTTTTCTGAAAGTAAAGTACAATCTGAGCTGGCCTTAGCAGAGTTCACTGCACACAGATATTAGTACTACTCTCTTGGAAATGAGGGTAACATTGTACATAGGCTGTCACTCAATGAAAAGCTGTGCTTGCAAATAGTCCAACAGTTTAAGATTGCTGGCATGATCTATGTTCACACTAAGTGAAGTACAACACATAGAGAGAACAGAACAATTGCTTTTCAACATGCATCAACAATGAATCTGGGGATTTCATTGTCTACATCACAAATATCATTAAAAGACTGCTGCATTTTTACCTTTCCAAAAAAAGGCTCATTCTGTTTTGTGTAAAGGGTTTTTTTGCACTAGTATGTCACTGAAGCAACAATAAATACAATGTGTAATGTTGTCGCTTTGATACGAATGGTGAGCATTAAGGTTCGGGTAAAATATGATTATCACAGCTTAATCTTATAATGTACCATGTTTTTTAGTGACCTCCATGGGCCCCGCATGCAGCTTTGCCCTGAGAAGTTCTCCCTTTCATCTTCCTTTTAAGGACAGCCATGAAAGTACAATCAGTGATGTACTTTTTACTAGGCACTGTGCTATGAAAAGAGGAATCAGTATATAAACTAGACATAGAAATGTGTTGACCCTCTTTAGTCTGAGCCCACTGGAAATGAGACTCCACTTTTTTAGCAAGATGGCAGCATACAATTCAAAATGAGCATCATTCTCCTCAAACCAATTAAATGTACATATTTCAGCATGACATGTTGTCTTTGTGCTATTTTTAATGCTTTCATCATCATCGCCTTCTGTACTCATGTATATTTTAATCATTGTCCCAACTTTTTAGGAACTTTGGCTGTTTACAGGCTAACCTAGGACTCTCAAGTGTGATTTTAAAGCCCAAAACCCTGATGACAAATACAGCTGCAACATGTGTGTGAGCTAGACCAATAAGTATATTTCCATAATTATTTCTTTTAGTAAATAGTTTTAACCTTTAATCAGAGGTACAGCACTCAAATACTCCTTTGCATCAAAGAGATGGTTAGTTCAGGGTGAACTCGCTTCAGCTCTGGCTCATGTCCTTACTATTTGACTTGTGGAGTTACAGTGTCTGTGGAGTATTTACCTCCTTGGATGTTTACCCCCTTCATTGATTTTATCGATCAATCATAGTCAATATAATTTGGCTTTTTTGACAAAAACTACAACAAAAAATAATGTTAAAGTCAATGTTAAAAGTAACGTTTAATGTCAAAGTGAAATTACAACTCTGGAGAGAAATGTCAATTCAATAAAAATATGTCAGCTAAAATGAGCACAAATATTCACCCCCTTAAAGTCAGTATTTAGTAGATGCACCTTTGGCTGCAATCACAGCACTGAGTCTGTGTGGATAGGTCTCAGTCAGGCATGCACATCTGGACACTGCCATTTTACCTGATTCTCATTTGCAAAACTGCTCAAGCTATGTTAGGTTTCACTGCAATCAGGCATGAACAGCCCTTTTCAATTCCAGCCACATTCATTTTACCCTCTACCTATACAAGCCTTCCAGGACCAACTGCTGAGAAGCATCCCTGCAACACGATGCTGCCACCACTGTGCTTTACAGTGGGGATGGGGTGTTTGTGGTGATAAGCGGTGTTTGGTGTCCGCCAAACATAGCATCTTGTCTGATAGCCAAAAAGCAAAATTTTGGTCTCATAAGACCAAATAACTTTTTTCCACCTGGCCACGGAGTCGCCCACTAGTCGAGATTTAATATAGGTTTTCTTTAGCAGTGAATTTCTCTGCAACTCTCCCATCAAGCTTTGGCTGGTGAAGAACCTGGCAGCAGTTGTTGTATGCAAAGTCTCTCCCATCTCAGCTGTTGAAGCTTGTAACTCCTTCAGTGTGTTCATAGGTGTCTTGGTGGCTTCTCTAACTAGTCTCATTCATGCACAGTCACACAGTTTGTGAGGACGGCCTGATCTAGGCGGATTTGCACATGTGCAATATTCCTTCCATTTCTTGATGATGGATTTAACTGAACTCCATGGGATGTTCAGTGCCTTGGAAATGTTTTTGTATCAATGCCCTGACTTACACGTCTCAATAACCTTTTCTCTGAGTTGCTTGGAGTGTTCTTTTGTCTTCGTGATGCAATGGTAGCCAGAAATACTGATTAGCCAGTGACTGGACTGTCCAGACGCTGGTGTCTTTATACTACAATCCCATGAGACACATTGGCTGGATCTATTTAGATCAGTCACTTTAAAAAAGGTGAATATTTATGCAATCACTTATTTTCCTTTACATATTTTTGTTTATTTGACATTACTTTGTAGAAATCTGTTTTCACTTTGGCATTAAAGATGGTTTTTTTGGGTGAATTTTTGAGGTCAAAGAAAGCCAAAATATACTGACCATGATTGATTTATAAAATCAAGAAAAGGGTTAAACATCCAAGGGAGTGAATACTTTTTATAGGCACTATAAATTGTAGGGATTTAACCTGGGTAAGGAATTTCCTTATCCTTTCTTTAGGGCACAAGTATTGTGTTACTCAAAATTTCCTCATAGTGTTCCTGCAGCAACTCACCACTACCAAGATGATAAAGACCATTTTGTCAGCTCACACAAAAAATGTCACTTTGAAACAAGGCCAGTCTCTCCAGGGATTTTTCCAAAGGGTTACACTATAAGAATATCAAGCTGTGGAGTCTTTTTGTGGAGGTCTTTCAATCAGATCACGTCTGGACTTTTCTAACAACAAGTGCACTTTTTTTTACCTCTACAGGCTGAGAAAATCTTCAAAATAACTCAAAACTTTTGCTGTTTTTAAACCTTGAGGACAGCACAGCTCACAGACGTGCAGAAGGAGCTCTGTTAACTATGAAAAGCAGATGTTTCTAGTATGTATTTTATAGATTTCTCTCCCACACATTCTCATTTGAGCTTGTGTAACAACCCACTTACACAAACTACCTGCAATTTTCTCAGGTTGATAATCAAAATAAAAAGTGACGACATAAACGGTCTCATTTGGTTGCATTGAAATGCATAATGTACTACCAGGTGAAAGATAAATAAGATGTTGGGTGTCATACCTCTCCGTTCACAGTGAAAATCACAGTTCTCTGCTTGTATAAATAAAAGTTGTAATTGCCTCTAGAGAAGAATTACCTCTAGTTTAGACAGAATAGACTCTACAGGTGTTGTCCAACTCCTGTTGCTTGGCATGCAGCACAGGTTTTTTTCCACCTGCAGCAGTACTCATTTTGACACCCAGCACTCATGTTTAAATACCAAAACATGCACCCCTGTTAGTGGCCAGGTTTGTGGTCGTCTTATACTGCGGAGTCAGGTGAACCAGACCTTTTCCTAGCTTGAGGATGTAAAACATAACTGTGCCTTAGATCTGTTGTTCCTAACCTCTATCCCTTAGGGCCCCCCACTTGTATCTAAGGAAAGCTAAGGCCACAGGACCCCCTTGGAAAAGTACACATCAGTTTTAATAGTTATATTGCAAAACCCCAACATAATAGGCCTATATACACTTGTTCTTGACAAAGATCTCTGTATAAATTATTCATTATAAGGGTGGCGTATAAGGGCACTCAAGTAAAAAAAAAAAAAAAGAGCATCTGTTAATTTTCAAGAAAAAAGACTGTTTAAACTATTTGTCAGACTGTTTGTGCTTTTCAATTTTTTACTTAGCAAATTTACAGTTTGAAAACTGGAATTTTTTTTAATTTGTAATTTCTGATGTCAAAATTTAAGTTGGAAATTTAAAGTTTTTTCTCATTAATTTCTGACTTTTTAAACTCTGAAACTCTGGGTTTGTTTTCTTGTAAATACTCGACTTTATAATCTCAAGAATTTAATGTTTCTCTCCCTATTTTAACTTTTCTGCTCAAAAATTAACATGCTGTCAAACATTTCTAATCATAACTTTTAATCATAACTTTTAACAATTTAATGTCAGAGCAGACAGCGTCCCACACTGAAGCTTCATCGCATGTAATCACTCCTTCTAAAAAACGTGGGTTTCCTTTAATGTGTTCCAAAATATCTCCACAAATTTGCTTGTATTTTTCCTTTTGATCAGTAGTCAGAAGTTTTTGGACAACTTCGGCACGCACTTTTGTCATGTTCAAATTTTCATGCAAACTTTGGCGAACTGTCTCTTTATGAATGGAGAACATTTCTGCTATCATTCTTGTACTGAGTCTTTGATCATTTGAACAACTTATTCAATTTGTTGAATGTTTTCAGAAGTTTTTGATGTGCATTTTTATATACTTCGTTAGAAAAATGTGTGGATGTCACTGGATTGAGAAACCATTGCCCCATGTGTCAGTTTGACTTACTTGATTTTGTGGAATGCACTTCTGAATATGTGTAACTTTTTACTCTATGGGATCCCATCTAGGACACTTTTATTTCACAGTTTCTAATTGTGCAGTTTTACCTAACAGTTAATTTCTTATAAATGAGGACATTTTGGTTGCACTGGTAAGTCTTCAAATTAAGTTAAAGCTACTTAGTTGGTTAGGTTTATAACAGTTACAGTCAAGGACGAAAGTATTGGCACCCCTGGAATTTTTTCAGAAAATACATCATTTCTCCCAGAAATTGTTGCAATTACAAATATTTTTGGTATACACATGTTTATTGCCTTCATGTGCATTGGAAGAACACAAAAAATCTGAAGAAATCTGAAGAAAAAAGACAAAATTGACATAATTTTACACAAAACTCGAAAAATGGGCCAGACAAAATTATTTGCACCCTCAACTTAATATTTGGTTGCGCATCCTTGGAAAAAAATAACTGAAACCAATCACTTCCGATAACCATCAACAAGCTTCTTACACCTCTCAACTGGAATTCTGGACCACTCTTCTTCTGCAAACTGCTCCAGGTCTCTCAGATTTGAAGGGTGCTTCTTGCAACAGCAGTTTTAAGATCTCTCTATAGGTGTTCAATAGGATTTAGACCCAGATTCATTGATGGCCACTTCAGAACTCTACAGCGCTTTGTCTCCAACCATTTCTTGGTGTTTTTTGAGGTATGTTTGGGGTCATTGTCCTGCTGGAACACCCATGACCTCTGACGCAGCTTTCTGACAATACGCCCTACATTGTGGCCCAAAATTTTTTGATAGTCTCCAGATTTCATGATTCTTTGCACACAGTCAAGGCACCCAGTGCCAGAGGCAGCAAAATAACCCCAAAACATCTTTGAACCTCCACCATGTTTGACTGTAGGTACTGTGTTCTTTTCTTTGTAGGCCTCATTCTGTTTTCTGTAAACAGTAGAATGACGTGCTTTTCCAAAAAGCTCTACCTTAGTCTCATCTGTCCACTAAATGTTCTTCCAGAAGGATTGAGGTACATTTTTGCAAACTCCAGTCTGGCGTTTTTATGTCTCTTTGTATGCAGTGGGATTCTCCTCGGTCTCCTGCCATAGCGCTTCATCTCATTCAGATTACGTCGTATGGTCCGACCTGACACTTTTAATCCCTGAGTTTGCAGGACAGCCTGAATTTGTGTGGACGTTGACTGAGGATGTTTATCCACCATTCCAGCTATCCTGCGTTGCATTCTTTTGTCAATTTTTCTCTTCCATTCACGTCCAGGGAGATTAGCCACAGTTACATGGGTTATAAACTTATTGATTATATTACACACAGTGGACAAAGGAATTTCAACATCTCTGGAGATGGTGAGATTGTTCATATTTTTCTACAATTTTGCTTCTTAAGTCTCCAGACAATTCTGGTCTCTTCTTTCTCTTCTCCATGCTTGGTGTGACACACACAGGCACACAACACAAAGGCTGAGTCAACTTTTAGACATTCTAACTGGCTTCAGGTGTGATTTCTAGATTGCCAGCACCTGTTACTGCCACAGGTGAGTTTAAATGAGCATCACATGCTTGAAATAAAATCATTTACCCACAGTTTTAAATGGGTGCCAATAATTTTGTCCGGCCCATTTTTCGAGTTTTGTGTCTTTTTCCTTCAGATTTTTTGTGTTCTTCCAATGCACATAAAGGCAATAAACATGTGTAAACCAAAAACATTTGTAATTGCAACAATTTCTGGGAGAAATGGTGTATTTTCTGGAAAAATTCCAGGGGTGCCAATACTTTCGTCCATGACTGTACATGAACATATTCATTAATTTGAGCACAGGTAAACTAATTAACCTGATCAACTCAATGAGTTGATCTTTTTAAGACACTCATCATCAACATCCTCTCTGCCTTCACACACACTCTTCTGTGCCATTCAAACACATGTAAGACCTCAGTTAATGTAGGAAGAGACTTGCTGCCTTTTTTGTTGACTGTGGTTGAAAGGCAGAAACCTGATCACAGTTACATCCAGTAGTGTTTTATTTAGCTTTAGAAGTGTCATGAAAGTATGAAAATGCAATCATTGTCAGACACGCAATGACAGCGAGTATTGCTGATATGCACATCTTGTCGCATGAAAGAGGTGTCTGTTCTTTGAAACTTAAGAAAGCACCTAAGTTCCTTTTTTCAATGCCTGTCTTTCAGACTTAAACCTGACACTTGGTTCAAGTTTTCTTATTTTTCAGTTTGAATACAGATTGATTGCAACTTACAAGCACTGTAAAAATAAGACTGGTCTAACAATTAAGAATGGCAACAAGCAAAATAGATACTTCTCTTCACAACTTCACTGCTTTGATAAGGAGGAAAGAGCAAAATAATTTCAGCTTCAATTTGTCAGTCAAACACAAAATAATGATTGTAGATTGAAAGGGCAAGTAGAAAAACAAATATCTCATCTGGAGCTTTGAGGTATTTTAATGTGAATGAATAAACCAGAGATTTGAGTTGAGAAAGGCACACGTGAAGCTGCTGTGTGGTGTTGCAATAATCACTGAGAACATATCTACCCATGCTGCAGATGGAAACCAAACTCTGTGACGCAAACGCAATGACTCCGAGCTGGGATAATGATAATTCTTTTTCAGCTGGATGGCTCGGGATAGTTTTCACAACATCACAGCCAGCCGTAGTTTTCATTAGGCAAATTGCCTTTAGACTGCAGGTGACATTATTGGTTGGTAGTTGATGAAGTTATACGGTGAGAATAACATAAATGAAGTTAATGCAAAGTGAACCCTATTTTGACATAGGACAAAGTGAGGCCCCTGGGAGTGAGAAAAAAATACAACTGTGTGCACTCACTTGGCTTGCCTTAGGAAGCTGGTTGAAAAGTAGAAGAAAAGTCAGTCATTAAAAGCCGTGTCTTTGGTGTAAGGGCTTTGTTGTTCTCCCACTGGGAGATTATTAGGAGGGAGAATCAAGGCTTAAAAAAAATGATTAACACTTTACTTTCCTCGTTCTTTTTCCTCAACAACAATACAGATTTACCTTTTTTCAGCCTGTTAAACATTTGTACATGTTACATTCTGCTTTTGAGCCAATGAACATAAAGTAGAAGAATGGAAAGACCCTAATTATCCTCCCTAAGTGCTTATAAAAAGTATTCACCCCTTTGGATGTTTTAACCCCTAATGTCAAAGTGGAAACAGATTTTACAAAGTAATGTCAACTAAATAAAAACATAAAGTAAAATAACTGACTGCATAAATATTCACCCCCTTTAAAGTGACTGACCTAATTCAACAGAGGTTCAGCCAGTTGGTGCAGTGAATGTGTCTCAAGTGATTATAGTATGAAGACACGTGTCTGGAGGGTCCAGTCACTGGTTAATCAGTATTCCTGGCTTCCATTACACCATGAAGACAAAAGAACACTCCAAGCAACTCAGAGAAAAGGTTATTGAAAAGTATAAATCAAGGGATGGATACAAAAACATCTCCAAGTTGCTGATCACTCATCACTGTTTGTTGTATAAATGGTACAAGGTTATTCTCGGTCTTCTTCCTTCTAAACATACATTGGTCAGAAGAGCACTGGAACTCTTCACCTTGGTCTCAAGATCTGTTTGTCTACTGTCTGGAACTGTCTATTCTAAGGTTTAGATCTGAACTTGGTATAAAAGGCATTAAAATGTGCTTCTCCCTTTGCTTCAAACAAATTACAAAAGCACCAGAGACTGAATGTCCTGGTCTCATTGGATGCTTTAAGAGGATGCTTAATGACTCAGAGTTAGTCACATCTGTTGTAGATGCTCTGCCAGATTTTATGGTTTAATTTTGACAAATATTTGCTCTTTTAATTATGTTATGTTCCCAAAGTAGTTTCATGCATATATGTATGGCTGCTCATGCATTCAACTTTGTTAAATGTGCTGCTAACCTTGTTTGCTATGAATAGCTTTTAAGTTATAAATTTTAATGGGTTATTCTGATGCCGTGTTAACTCACATCAGTAGATATACCAAATCTTGATATGCCAATCTGACTGTCTTCTAATCAAATCTTTCTGTAGTTCATTTGACTGTCTTATCATCTTTCTCTGTAGCCAACATGGATTACTCCCTGGTGCAAAATGTTTATTCCAGCAATTTCCTCATTAGTGTGCAACCTTGAGCTAGCATCCCTTTTATACAGGGAAGGTAACCATCTGTGCCTATAGAAAAGACTGCTGCATAACATCTTTCTCTCCTGTCAACTGTCTGGGTTTGCTCTTATTAGGAAGGTCTGTATTGACTTTTTGTTCAAAAAGCCATTCATTAAATACAAAAGACAAGCTTGACATTGTTGGATCTTTCTTTACAGATTATAACCTCAGTATACCTTCATTTATATGATTCTCTCGAAAAATTTCTGCCATGTATTCAGGCAAAAGTAGATTCTAAACCTAGAAAGTGTACTTTTTCTCTGTTTTTGGTCCCTTAAGAAAAATCTGAAGCAGTCAAGGTTTCTGCTTCATTCTCACAAATAAACATGCTGTTTCTGCTATTTGATGCATTTGATATTAAGAGAGCAGTTTTTGACCACAACATCCTGCTGTGACTGAAAAAAAATGTTGTGATGGAAGCGAGATTAGTGAGATCGAAGATGAAACTTGCTGTATAACTCTGTACAGCAGAAGAGGGCAGGAGATTTAAGTGATAAATCATTCAATCGATGAACGTCTATGAAACAGTCTGTTATAAAATAATAATTGTCAGATTTGTAAATAAATATGAAGCTCTCATGTTTAGTCAGTATTAAATGTGGTGACACTAAACTCTTAGAACTTGTGACCCTAATGTTTCCAACTTATGCTTTAAAAAACATTTGGCAAAAAGGTAATTGAAGCTGCAAGGAAATTCTGGTTTGGTGTTTCTTTATGTCGTCCTTTGTTGATATCATGTTCATTTGTGACTGGTAGTGAAGAAGATGTGGAGGATATAGAAGAAAGCAGGGATAGAGAGCAAGAGGATGATGATGATGGAGGAGAAGAAAGCAGGGATAGAGGGCTGGATGTGGATGATGGAGGGGAAGAAAGTAGGAGCAGTGTGGAGTAGGAATGGACGGTAATACGGTAATACTGTATACAGAGGTATTAAAAAATAGCCAGTGGTATTGCTTCAATTACTATCATTAAGACGATGTCATGTGATGAGTACAGGTTTTTAGATAATGCCTTGAAAATATGTGTCCTTCTCTACCAGCAGCACCACTGCCAGTGTGGGAAGATGCTTTAACATGACAAATGAAATCCTGCTTATGATTTCATTTCAGTTGGGCAAATGATGAAGGCACTATAAAGAGCTATAAACAGTGGTGGGTAGAGTACAGTTACAGTACTCAAATAAAAGTACTGTTACTTGACAATAATAATTAGTCAAGTCAATTTATTAGAACATATTGCATTACAACATATCATTCAGGGGTTGTAATGTAAACTGCCGATTGTAATAAATAAAGTTGCATAACTTGCCAAAAGTAAAAGAAATCAAAAACTTCACTGAATACATAAAGCAGTAGTTAAGTTATGTTTGTAAATAACAATTACGGGATGAAAATTCAATATAATGAGAAAAAACTGAGTCTCTCATAATAGTTATCTTATTTCTACATGATTATAATCTCACATACATCAATTTGTACCTAGCAGTTCTTACTTTTTAAGTTTGTTTATGTTGATGTAGAAACCCTTAGTGTTGGATTTAACAAGCTGTCTTTTTTTCTCTTTCTCTGCTTGTTTGCAATGTTTCTTTACACCATAAAGTGCTACATAATGGCAGAATAACAAGCCTCTAACAAAGCACAGTGGCAATTTACGGTGTCTTAGCACTCTACTGCTACATGGCTTGAACAATCGTATCTGCCCCCCACAAAAGACATTATGTGACTTTAGCGCGTGTGTTCATGCAGATCCAATGGCCAGACTCAGACAAAATGGCTCTGCTCACTGTTATATCAGTTCTAAACAATTATTATTATGTTATATCAGTTCTAAACATTGATTATCATTAAACAGAGACAGGAAAAGAGAAGACAAAACAAGAGAGAACTTCATTTATCCTAAAAGACATTACAGTGTCTATAGAAAGTAGTTACCCCCTTGGATGTTTTACCCTTTTGTTGATTTTATAGATCAGTTATGGTCAATATAATTTGATGTTTTAGCAAAAAAAAATCCCTCTTTAATGTCAAAGTGAAAACAGATTTCTACAAATAAGTGCCAACTAAATGAAAAAATGTATTAGTAGATGCACTTGTGGCTTCAACTGCAGCACTGAGTCAGTGTGGATAGGTCTTAATCAGGCTTGTACATCTTGACTCTGCAGTTTTACTCCAGTATTCTTTGCAAAACTACTCAAGCTCTGTCAGGTTGCATGGGAATTGAGCGTGAGTCCAGCCACAAATTCTCTATTGGATCAAAGTCTGGGCTTTGACTCGGCCACTCCAGAACATTCCCCTTGTTGTCTTAAAATCATTTCTTTGTAGCTTTCACTGTATGCTTCGGGTCCTTGTCTGTTGAGAATAAAGGTCAGGTCACAGCATGAATTAGAGGGGATGCACAGTAGTTGTTCTGTGGCTGTCTCCTGCCCACAATAATGCCCAGGCTGGATTTGATAAGTTGAACTAGAAATGGAATAGGCTGTTATTAGTCAGGATAATTGTCACTGCATGAAATGAAATGTTTTTGTTAAAGAGAAACATATGTAGTCTTTCAGTTTTGCTTGCCACATGTGGTCCTTAAATCGTGTGGGGCGACTAAATGAGTCAGTACTGGGAAACATGCACATTTGTTTATTATTGCATTCATACATCTCAATACAGACAAAGTAACAGTTAAGCGTGTTTCTTTGTCCTTCTCTCAATATTAATTCTACCATTGAAGGATGCAGCACTAGCAGGTATGGAGTCAAGTGTACTGTACATATTAATGTATAAACACAGTCATCTGACGTACCCTATGTTCTATAAAAAAAAAATGATTAGAGTCTGTTCTTTCTGAAAAGAGGAGCAGATTATTCAAGCTCTGTGTCTCATCTTACTTTGTAGAGCTCCGTCATCTTGTGTGATTGCTTATTGATTAATGACATGTCAGATTCAAACAATTCTACATATTCCAAATGATAAGACTGATAGAGCATGCCAAGTCTGCAAGATTCAATTATTTTCAATTATTTTATCACCAAAATAACACCTGTTCCTGATCCAAGGCTGTATGTTGAAGAGTAATTAAATGGTACTGAAATTCTCAGGCTTGGTTTCATAAAGGATAAGGCAACTTTATTAAAAATAACTATAAGTCCATGTTAGATGCAGTGCTGTGCCAAAAGCATCACCATGCTGCAGATGTTTATGCTGTGAGTCATCATGGCTCAGTCTGTTCATGTGAAGACTGCAGATGTTTGCCACTGCTCTGTAAGACTATAAACAGCAAAGTGTGACATTCTGTTGGATTAAATCTTGTTAGAAGTTCCATATCATATGTGAACATATTGTGGTCAGTTAATTAAGTCTGAGTGATGGTGTAATATGATTGTATGTTACATAAGAGTTTGGATGTCACAAGACTCATTTTCATTGCCATGGAGACGTCATGTCAATAAGTTACGCAGTTGCACCAGGATAGCGTGGCCCCAGCACTTGTTCATCTTAGAAGCAATTGGGATTCTCTGAGTGTAGTCTGCACGGCTGTCGCACGTTAGACCACAGTGTGTTAGATTTTCTCCTCTAACAGTGTCTGAAACCCTCACAGCAGCTAAACAGCTTCTTAAATCAACCCTGTTTAGCAAGGATTCACAAATTATTATTCTCCTCAAAGCATGAGTGTACAGTCACATCAGGAGGTTAAGTCAATTTAATTTGGCACAGTTTCCCTCCAGAAACCAGGGTAAACAGAATTAACTAAGCTTCAGGGTAATTTTAAACATGTGTGACTTTGTGTGTTTGTTTGTTTGAAAGGTCCTGTCAGCTGGAAAATGTGAAAATAGAGTCAGGGCAAATTTACAGGCAAGTTTTGTTTTGTTTCCCAGTAAATACTTTAATGTATCTGATCTTCCATGGAACACAAGCCAACAAAGGGAAAACATAGTTATTAAGTATTCAGAGAATAATGAAAGTTGAGCTCATTAACTAGCAAGCTTCAATTAAATGATAATATCCACAGGATGAAGACAGCCATGTTTAAAGAAGTAATTTCCCAGAACACATGCTTTGCCAGTGAATAAATCAATGCCTCTCTATATAAGTCAGCTAATACAGTTTTTTAAAGGTTAAGTGTGAAAACAGCTGGCTCTTCTCTCCAAAGGTAACAAAAGCCAGGTACTCAACCTCTAGCTAAGTTTTTTAATGAGTTTTGTAAAGGTGTTTTATGTGAATCAGAGTTCAGATGTCATGCTGAGTAGGAACTGTTGATTAGGTATGTGTCACAGTGGAGCCTGCTTCAGACTGCAGCTGAGACCGCCATCACATGGCTTGATTTACATCTGGCTTGCAGCTTAACAAGTCTGTAAAAATGAGTCCTTCTTTTTTAATTGGAAGTTGTATTGTTACAAATTTAACACCAGCTTTTTAATAGAAAGTGTCTCTGTTCAGATCCTACAAAAAGACCCTTTTGAAATTTTTCACTGAAAAGATTTCTGTTTTTGTTGGTTAAATAAAGTAAATTCAAATCATCTGAAACTGTCCATATTTTCAACAATTTCTAATTATATTGTAAGGTTTTATTATTGCTCTTCTTTCCTTTTTTTTTTTAAAGGAAAAATGATTTTTTACCTGTCATTCTTTGCCTTGGTAGGGGGAACGGGGGGATGCCATCATCATCAGTTTTTATTTTGGTGAATAATTTTTCAAAAACTGTTTTCAGCCCTTTTGCTTTTGTTGACAACAGAAGAGAGATGGTTAACACAGAAGCGATTGAGGTAGACATGCAAAGGGCTGAGGCTTGGACTCAAACCTGTTGCCATTGCCTTGCAGATCACACATCAGTTTCCTGCTTCCAACAGCTAAACTAATGCCTCTGACTGTCGTGCCATTTAGAAGGCAATAGATCTGTTCTCAAACCCTACTGCTGTTTACATAGAAGAACAAACACCTGCACATCATCACAATGCAACATGATGAGACCTTATGATGCAGACACATCAACAGCCAAAGGTTTATAGGACCAAGGATAAACTCCATTAGGATCTGCATCATCAGAAATTCAAAGCTAATTGTCCTGGACTGGATTTTTATGGGATTAATAGGATCTGGATAATTTCTTGTTTAATAAACAAAATTTGGATTATATTTCTCCATACCACTCCACACCACTAAGGGCTCATGGGTGTGACATGTATGATTTATATCAGGGGTGCCATACAGTCCAGCCAGTGTGCAGGTTTTCTAATGACCACCAAGGAGTTTTAAGGAGACGCAATATTTCAAGTTTCAAGAATAAGTCCGATACGAACGTCTCACAGGAATAAAATCTGGAGAGTAGAGGGCTCGCCTGTTTTCTCTGCATACAATGTGTGGGGTAATAGCCCAAAAATCATTTAGAGAGCCTTATTGACCTTGTTATAGCAGATGATGAAGACTAGTGTTAGTTCATGCTGGACAGTTATATGCTAAGCCATGATGGCCTCCCAGTTCCCACAGCAAATCACAACTCTTTCTCTCAACACAGCAGCATATTTAACTAGAAAAGCACTTGGAGAGCGCAGACCTCCGCCATTAGCCCTATCTCCCAATAGTAAAGAATCCTTCAAAAAAATCCTGGATCCAGATGGTGATCTGGATCACTTCCAAAATCTAATCAGTTCTTCCTTATGCCATTTCTGACATTTCCTGAAAATTTCATCAAAATCCGTCCATAACTTTTTAAGTTATGTTGCTAACAAACAAACTAACAAACCATCCCAATCACCTCCTTGGCAGAGGTAAATATGATGTTAGATATCAGTGTACTATAATAATAAATATATTAATCTATTTATCTTTTCTCACTAATCCCTGCTTGCATTGATGCTGATGCACCATGCTGCTGCTGGCAAAGCTTAACCTTCTCCACCCAGCCTCCTCCTTTGTAGCATAAAGCTTGCTAGAAGCTTCCACCCTCATACTTAGATTCATGCCACTGTGGATTTGTTGTATTCAGCATGTATTGTCAATATTTTATCTGTTCATATAGGGGTTTCAAGCCATGTGCTCCCTGGAATGTCAAATCATGCTGCTTGACTAACTCAGGGAGCATCTTTTGAGCAGAGCTTTCTCCACCAAGTAAAACTTTATATCCATTTTGCAATAAAATGGTAAACTGTATGACACAAGTGTTCCTGACTGAACTGTATGTACTGTATATACAGTGTGTCCACAATGGTAGAATAATCTGTTTGTCAGTGACCAAGATGAAGGCCACAAGCTGAAATGTATCTGCTTAATGAAATTTTCTGTTTTCAAATCGGTACAGACAAAATAAAACAAGGTGCACTCAAAGTTTTTCAAAAGTCAAAGCCTGGTTTGGCATTGACTTGGAGAAAACCACCTTGTTCTTACAGAAAGCTTTTATTCTGAAATTTTCCTGGCTCAGTTCGGCTATACAATGACTCATGTCAGTTGTAGGTTGATTAACTGAGGTAAAACTCGTGCCTGGTATGAAAGTCGGGACGGTGCATGCTGGAGCAGACGTGTGGCAGCTGCCAGTCTGAAACGGGTATAGGATGTAATGATATTAGAATTTTATTTCCCAGAATATCACACTTATACCAGTACTGTTAGAATTAGCTGAAAATCTTTAAAAATACTAATTCATTAGTTGAATCATTTCAGCAACTTTGATACAAAAGCCCTGGTCAAATTAACAGGACAGGGCCTATATACTTTATGTTCCTATAAACATCAAAATACGAACATATTAAAAGTACACCAAAAAAGAAAAAGAAAGAAAAACGTGCCTGAACAAAGGTACTTTGTTAATAAGTTTGTGAATATTTTCAGAACTTGGATACCTTGTTGCTTTAAATTACACATTAATTTTTATGTTTGGTAGGACAAAAAAGTTACCATAGAAAAACTGATAAAGAAGTCATATTTTCAATCTAAAGCTCCTTATTGATCCATGTCCTTATCAATACCACTATCAGTACTTTTCTATTGCTGGAAAGACTAAACAATACATTCTAACTGAAGTGGTATAGGTCAAGTAGAGTTTAAGTAAAAACATTTAAAGGCCATGATTCCATCTGTTACACCTATTTTGTGAGAAAAAAAAACATCCTTGCAGCTGTCTTTGTTTGATGAGAGACATGTTTATTCACACCTCTCATCAAAAACTGAGCTTTCCTTCTCCTGATGTCTTATTTAAGCACATCATGACATTGAATTTGCTTTAGCCTTACAGCCATTTTCCTGAGCTAGCCTTGAATGCCTCATGATATGTATCCTTCAGCTTGTTAAATCTGCTCGTTTACATTTATTCTGCCAATTTCAATCCATAATTTAACATTGGATTAATATTTTAACTAACAGGAGCAATTATAATGGACTTTCTGAGCAGACGAGGAGCAGCTAAAGCCACTGAGGGCATTCTTGCCACAGTCTGAGGGTTATTTTCTCTTAAGCTGACAGTCGAAGAACCCACGTCATTGTTTTATTTGATTGAAACGTTGATATGATTTAATCTTATGAGTTGATCAGCCTACGGCTAAAGTGCTCCTCAGGCCTGCTTGCTTGTCTGAGTCCTTGCACTCCAACAGACAGTGGTAGTGTGTGGTGAAGCTGAGAGAGTGGAGGAGAGGGACAGTGAAGTGTCCTCCATGCTTCACTGTTGGGATGGCATTGGGCAGGTGATGAGCACTACCTGGTTTCCTCAAGACATAATGTTTAGATTTGAGGCCAGAGAGTTCAATCTTGGTTTCATCAGACCAGAGAATCCTGTTTCTCACAGTCTGAGAGTACGTCAGGTGTTTTTTTGCAAAGTCAAAGCAGGCTTTTTATGTTTAACACTGAGTAGAGGCTTCACTCCAGCCACTCTGCCATTAAGGCTAGGAAATGAGAGAAGTAATGATACCCTGCACAATATATATAAAATATCAGAGATTGTTGAAAATATGGACAGATATAAATTGACTTGACAAATGAAGAAATCTTTATAATAAAAAGTTACAAAAGAGTTTTTTGTAGGATGTGGCTGGAGACACTTTCTAAAAAAATGCAGAGTTAATTCAGTCTCAAAATAAAACATACTTATTCCTACTAAGAAAACAAGGAAAAGGGATATGTTTTTTTTTTTTTTTTAAATTGAATAAAATCATAATGTGAACCAAGTATTGTGATTAGGAATTAAACTGTTACTGGTTTAAATGATAATCATGAAAAAAAAAATCTCTGTTACCATACTGTTAAAGTTTTAATAATCATGAAAAACACTTCTAAAAAGAACTTAGATTTGCTGTTGATATAGTGATGAGTTTTGATTGGGAGTTTGTGCTCCGTGTTGTATTTTGAAAGTACCAAATACTCTGCGTTTTTGACTTCCTGTTTGGAAAATTTCTGATAGATTGGGATTGATGCTGTTTGGTGGTGGCCGCCACTGAAAATAGACCTGCAGGGTATCTCCAGCGAAGCGCAGCAGAGTGGTGCTTCAGGGACACGCCGGTGCAGGACTGAAGCGCCGGCAGTGGAACTGCTCTGTTTGACTAGAGAGGGAGCGATTTTCTCTGCAGTACGATTCTCGGCCGGATCCTGGTGCATATGTGTATGTGGAAATTGCGGGTTGGAGTGGCCCAGCTAGAGCCCTGACTTGAACCCTATTGAAAAATCTCTGGAGAAATTTGAAAATGGTTGTCCACCGACAGTCCCCAATCAACCTGACTGAGCATAAGAGGATTTGCAAAGAAGAATGAATACATTTCCCCAATCCAGGTGTACAAAGCTTTCTACGTCATGTTCAAAAAGACTCAGGACTGTAATTGCTGCCAAAAGTGCTTCAAATAAGTCCTGGGTAAAGGGTCTGAAAACTTATGTCAATGTGATAATCAACTTCTTCTCTGTAATGAATTTGCAAAAGTTTCTGAAACTCTTTTTACACTTCATCATGTTGGAATACTGAGTGTAGATTAATGAGAAAATATTAATAATAACTGTAGCATCAGGCTGCAACATAAAATAAAAAACGTAGGGGTCTAAATGCTCAGTATATTTGTGTAATCATCGTCTCTTTCAGCTCTGCTTGCCTTTTGTGTGTTCCTCGATGGACAGAAAGTAAAGTTAGGACTGCATTTCGAGAACAGCAACTGTCATTTAATGGCTTCAAAAAATCCAGAGACAGATAAGATCACTGAGAGTTCATCCATATTTTATGCAGTCTGTGTCCGAGTTACTTTTATGAACCAGGCTTGAGTGCTCACCTGAGGAATGGCAGTTTTTGACTCTTCAATGGGAGCTCTGTTTCAGAGTTTAGGGTGGAGCTCATTTACTTTTTCAAGATGCTCTTTCTTAACAATTTGTGCTTCCTTTTTGTTTTCCTTTCTGTTTCTTTGTGACCAAGAGAAATCTTAGTTTTCTATTTTTAATTTTTCCACAAGGAAGTCTCAAATAATATGCTTTATCACACACCCGTTTTATTGATTAGTATTCTTAAGCTTTCCACAGGATCATGAGCCAGTGTGACTAATGCCACTGTAAGGAGAAAAGAGAGGGAGCAACACAGTGAAGAGAACCTTCACGAAGCCAACCCAATCAATTCATTGCAGCCAGACATGTTCACACATACTGTATCTGGTGTCTGGATCGTCATGTGTTGGACTTGGACAGACAGAATCAACACAGAGCTGTTGCTATGTTCTTCTGTGTAATGAGAGTTCTCGATAATAGGATTTTTTCCCACTACCCTGAAGGAGACAAGGGCTTTGGAGTGCTTGTGATTATTGTTCAGCCTTTGTCTTGAGCTGACTGACAGGTTGAATTCCACCCCAGGTCACAGGTGGTCTCTCTCTGCCTAGACGCTGCACTGCTCAGTCCACACAGACGCTGTCTTATTTTCAAACTTCAAAACGATGTCAAACCTGTCTGCTTGATACACTTTTGAATGTGCCTCATCAACAAGGGAAGTAGAGGTTTAAAGGTTCAAACACACACATCTATTGGCAAACCTTCAGCGTGACAGAGGAATCTATCAGAGCTGAAGAATGCTTTTATAATGGGGATTAAATTTATTTATGTTAAAGGTGACTTTCAGAACAGGAGTGCTGTAGATGTGGCACTCTGGTACCAGTCTCTCTGACCAGAACAAAGCCGTCCCTCAGTTCCCTCACAGAGTTTGAAGCTGATATGCTAGACAGAAATATTTTAGTACTAATGTCCAACACTTTTCCCTAGTTGGGCTTTGAATGTAACCTGACATGCTAGATGGATGTGTTTCACACCCTTTTTGAGAAAGGGCAGAGGCTTTGAAATAAAACTTGGAGGGTGTTGGATGAACGTTATGTCTGTCACATTTACGGGCCAATCGGAGCAACAAAACACATGACATAGCTGCTACCAAGGAGTAAATTCATAAAGAACTGCATAAGCTGAACCATGGCAACTGTAGACATGTCAGTACACCGCTTTTGTTGTTTTTGAAAAGAAAACAACTCACTGCTGTTTTTTGTTCTTTAAACGAAGAAATGCCGTCAAGTTCTGATAAAACTGGCACTTTAGCAGCATCTACGCTAATCTCTTCTGCCATATCTGCACCGGCCTCTTGTTGCTGCTGGCTGCTTGTTTTTTGCCCAGCATTTAAAAAGGACACATTCAGATCCAGGACAGAATAGGGGGTTAGGCCTCCCCCCGACATGCCACTACTAGGAGAGATAGAGTTTAGTATGGATAATAGACCACCAAGGTGGAAGGAAGTGCAGGATGTAGTGGGGTGTGCAAAGGCTTCTTTGGCTCCAGGGCCGATCAGGGTACCGTACAGGGTTCATAAAAACACGCCTGATGTCCCTAGGTTTCTATGGCGGTTATTAAGGTTAGTTTGGGAGAAACAGTCTGTCCTAAAAGCCTGGTGCAGAGCAGTGGGAATCCTGATTCCTAAGGAGAAGGAATCCTCTGATCTGAGCCAGTTTCCTACCATCTCACTCCTGAATGTGGAGGGGAAGATAATAGACACAAATGTGCAGAAAGCACAGTGGATGTAGACCAGTGAGTCAGTCACCCTCAACCAAACAGTCAGAGGTTGGATCTCTGTCCTTAATTGCTCACACTTCTGAGGTAAAACACTGGTTTAAAAATGTCACTAAACACAGTATTGATAACAGCACAAAAACACTATTAGCTACATTTTCAAACAAAAATAGTTTCTGTTAATCATCACTCATGATTCACAAGGTAGGTACCCTCTCTCTCCTTTCTGGGTGTCAGTGGTATAGATAGAGGTGGCAAAGGAACAGATGTTAACTTAGGTAAAGTTATAAAAGAATGAACAGGGGACATAGCACCTCAGGACTGAAAGTCATATTGAAAAATATCAATAAAACACTGTGATAAAAATGTAACTCTTACCACTGAGATCAGTCACTGGGGGGAAAACTCTAACAGCACATGCTGCCATTGCACACTCAACACCACACACGACCACTTCCATGCTACGCCTGCCCTCCTGTCCCTACATGTAGGAAAACAGCATAAACAAATTATCTTCCACCTGTAACTTAAGTTACTGTGGTAAAATACCTCATCTCACATGCACATTTGCACCAATAGATTAGACTAACTGTAATGTAAATTACTGTAGTAAAACGCCTCATCTCAAATGTGTAGCTGCGCTAATTAGTCCACTAACTGTAGCCTAAATCACTGTGGAGAAATGCCTAATGTCATATACATATTTGCTCCAATTAACCTATTACCTTACAAATGAGTAAGTTAATGTATGTACTGTTGTCAGATGTTGAAGTAATGAATCTTTTCACTGCAACTCAGATACTATAAGAAGGCTCCCTCACCTCATATGCACATTTTGAACTAATCAGTTGTGTGAAATGATCTTATCTCATGTAAAGCTGCCCACACCCTTTTGTTATACATCTGATCATGTGTAGTCAGCATTCTTGCACTCTTCATACATCTTGCAGCCATACTATCAATACACACAGACCTGTATATACTGAAAAACAGTAACAAAGTTTTTACATGTTTGTTTGGTCCATATTCAAATCATATGTCTTCTCTTTTAAACAGTGCTATGTAGCTGTAAGGTTTAGCAAAGTTCAAAACAAATGCTTGCTTTAAATTGTATACAGACTCATTTGTGGTCATCCGCAAAGAATTGTAATTTTTTTGGTCTTTAATTGTACCTTCAACTTTTGGTTACAGTACAATTTGTAATTTTAGATTTATTACTAAACCACGGTAAATATTACTAATTAATTTTTACTGTGGTGAATCTTTTCACGTCTGTGTAGAAGTTTGTGTAAATTGTGTTTTGGTTGATGGGTGGGGGGCTCTTAAATGTAGGAGACATCTCCTGTCGTGTTTGTGAGCTGCTCTATCTATCCATCCATCCATCTGTCACCCATCCACTCACCCCTCCGCCCGGGGGTTACGCTAGCCCCAGCTAAAGGGGCCTGGATGGCTAGTGCTAAAAATAACGGTTTACAGGTTTGGATGCAGTGGTGTGGAGCTGCATTTCCAAAAGCATTACCCTGTCCTCCAGAGCTTCAAATAAACTACATGAAATAGACTTACCATTAAAGTAAAAGAGGACGGGGGCACACACAAAGGAGAGGCAGAGCAGCCAAGGATATGCTAGGCTAAGTTGTGGTAAAATCAGAAAGGGAGGCTAAGAGAAAACCAGCCAAACTGTGAGGGTGTGCACTGTTAACTATAAGCTACGTACGAATAAGCGCACAACAGCTTTATAGCAGTTGCGACTAGAAGTACAGAGAGTAAAAAAATTGAACAGGAGCTTGTACAACGCCTTGATGGACACTGAGAAAAACAGCAAACCTGACAAAAAATAAGTGACACAATACGCTGACCAGCCGTCAGCTCATTATGGTGGATGGAGACGTGAGGATGAACAAACTGAGGCTAAATAACCTCTATTTTGGAGTTTTATACAAAATCTAGACATATTTATGAAGTTGTTATGGTTCCAGTCTCAAACCAGTATACCAAAGAAGTCCTCTGAGAGGTATGAATGACAACTGGCACTACAGAGAGGTTTGCAAATGGAGACATCCAGACAGACATCCAGACAGCTCTCCAACTATAATAGTAAAATGAACTGATAACTCACAACCAACCTGCATCACCTTCTAAATTGCTCAAAAACCTTTGTAATTACCTGAAAGGATAGAAATCACCTATAAAACAGTGGAAAACAGATTCAAACTACCAAAGTAGTGCTGATAGGTTTCTAACATCAGGTAAAATTTCTTGAGCCAGGTTGACTCACCCACCTCATTACCACCTCTAAATGACATTGACCTTCAAAGCTTGGCTCTCAGCCTACTTCTCAACAGACTTTTCTCTTCACTTGATCCTCTAGTTACACACATCATTATCTTCTTCCACCAGTGGGTGCATTTCCCGCTGTAATAAAGAAATCAAGGATCACTGCTGTCACCCTCAGCCCAACTCAGCTGGATTTACATTATTTTTTTAACCAAGTTTCTAAATTCATGTCTCATAGAAACCAGTTTGGTTTGAATCAGTGACTTAAAACAGGGTCACTCTGCTAAGACAGTTCTTCTGTTGATGACAGAATCACTGCATTTGGTGAGGCATGTTGGTCCATCCTCAGCCGACCAACACACCAGATCTTTCAGCTGCCTTTGACACAGTGGCTCACCAAATCCTCCTCCCTTTGCTTCGTTTCAGGGCCCTTAAAGTCCCCGTAGAGAGAAATTCAAACTTTGTGTTTTAATACACTAGATATGTTGGCATAAGGTTGCTGTAAATAGGTAAACACTGAGATCTACGTGTGACTGAATTTTAGATTTAGCCCATCAGAAAGTTTTTCACCTCTTTCCTGACTTGGTTTTATTTCAGCAGGGCAAATATAGGAACCCGCAACATCACCGGTCCTTATGGGGGATCACCCATATTGATATAAAATCAAATAAAAATGTGTTGATGTCCATGCCCTTATTATTTTTATTATTATATAGAGTCAGCTATGTGCTGTGATTTTGTTCATTGTGGGGTAAATTTCCCAAATCTATCAGCCATGGTGGCCTACATGTCATTGTAAGTATCATAACAGAGATATTTGTGCCAGAAAACAGTTGATTTAATCCCTAACTTCTGTCTCTTGGCTCTGGCACAGAGCCAGGCAAATGCGCTCTGACCATTGTTTATGGTGAGGTCAGGGAGCAGGCTAACCGCTGGAGTGTTTGTCTAGTTTTTTACTTGAACCAGATGCATTGGGAACAAATATCTTACCTGCTGAAGGTGTGTTTTAATCCATATTCCACTTGTCTTTAGTCCATGTCACTGTGACTGTCTCTCTCCAAGCAGCCACAGCTCAATCCCTCCTGTCTGTTAGCATCACAATGCTAAAGTTCAGTAAAGTGTCCGGTGATAGACCCATTCTAGTCCTGCCGAGTCTGTCACAATAGTAGCCTTAAATGGTAATCTTCATTGAAGATTAAATGAAGATTCATGCTGAGAAAAATACTCACAGTAAAAAGTAAGCTTGTGGAAAACATTTCTACTGACTGTTTCTGTGCAGATGAACTTGATGTCACAGTGATTAGACTTTTAAGTTGAAATCATTGAAAACTTCAAATAAAAAAGACAAAACGCTGAAAATAATGAGGATAAGCTCTTTGCAAAGAGTAGCTGTGTTACAAGAACTAAGAGCAAAACATCACCTCTACAGCTGCAGCCTCTAAACCAGTTTGTGCCATGAGAGTAGGCAAGTAGGATTCAGTCGATGTCAGTGTTAAAAAGAAGACAGTATAGACATGTTCTTAATGAGAGGGGCCATGAAAAACCCTAATGATTCAGGGATATGTAAATGAAACTTACTTTACTTACAAAAACTGGATTGTTTTTCTTATATTTAATTTGATTGCTTTTTCAGTGAGGGGAACACTATTAAAGCTACAAAAAACCTTGTAAAATAGTAGAACCTGTCCTTAAAAATGAGTGGTATGGTAGGTCATAATCATGAAATTCTCAAAATGATGTAATAAAAATGTAGGTTTTTATTATTTTCTTCTGTTATTCTAACAAGACTGGTTGTTCAAATGTTAGGGGTAAATGTGTAAAGTTGAAGAGTAGGAAAAAAATAAAATACACCACTACATAGTGAAAAAGTTGTAATTTGTTGTATATTTTGAAGACATAGCCTGCAAGAATCACTGGCCGTTTGTCTCTCTCCTCACTCGGTTTACAGCCCTGTTTGTTTGGTAAAGTGGAAAGTTAGGAACTGACCATCCTTAGAGATCGGTGTTTGGGTGTTGTATGCCTTTATTTATAGAAAAGGCCAGTGAGTAGATTCATAAACAGGGATGAGAAAATGGGGAGTGACATGCAGTTATATACTTAAACTCTGGCCTTCTGCATACAATGGGTGTGACCAAACCGTCAGATATGATTGTCTTAAATAAGTCAACATTTTAACCTCAGATTAGTCTTGATAGTGTCATGTTTTTACACTTCTCAATGCCTTTCAACAGACATACTTTGTGTCCACTTTGACAGATCTTCAGGGATTTTAACATGCACTCATTAACCCATCATCTTCTCTTACACAAAGCCAAAATGGTCTGCATGTGAAAGCTCAATCCTCAGCGAGCTTAAACAGTAATTAATTTTATTAATCTTGGTCAAAAGTTGGCAAGTTTTAAGAGGGACCTAAATATCAAACCATCCAACAACATTTATGGATTTAAAAACTACAGCATTAGTTTTTCATTTCTGAAGACAATGGTGCAGTGGTGGGTGTTTCTGCAATTTAGGCAGGGAACATTATGACGAGTAGCAAACTGAGTCACCAGAGAGCAGGCCAGCGGCTGATTCAAAATGTTTCATGTAACCTCCTGCTGCTTTAAATGACTTTACTGAGTAATAACACTGTCTGAATGAGGATCCACTTAACAGCAGCTTTATTTTCTCCCATGGTTTATAGGCCAGCAGCTCTATCTAGTGTCTAAAATACTGAACTGCACATTGGAGAAAAATGTTTTTCCCCAACATTTTATATCACATAAAATCTGAATTATGGTTGTCACTAATATAAAGTATTCAAGCTTTTATATGGTAGAGGCAAAAATGATATGAATGATGTCACAGCAATGAAATAGCAGCCACTGGCACTTTATATTGGGGATTTCTTAAATGATCAAATGTAAGTAAATTACAACACAAGGTACCACAGACAATGTGTAGGACTTAGCCTCAGATTTTTTTGATTCACAGTACTTTCCACAGATATATGGCAAAGATGGCCCATTGGAAAAAGTAGCCTGTGAGGGGGATCAGAGGCATGAGCACTCTTGCATCCACACACTCACACTCTCAGGGGCTTGGTGGGCACAGACGCACAGGCATCTTTTTTATTAATGTATGTTTATGTATGTTGAGGCTTCTAAATGTACGGGAAAAGTCAATCACAACTTACTAGTCAAACTACATAAAGCTACTGGTAGCTTGTCAGCTATTGTCCCCCTATAGAGTCTGGTGGTGTCAGAGGGATGCAGGATCAAGTAAGGGGTAGACTTCCGAGAAGCTGAACTAGGAAACCAATAATGTGGCTTTGAGAAGGAGAGGTCTGCAGGATGAGCTGGGCAGAAGACCTGTGAGGATCTGGACTGGATGCTGATTAATTGATTGGAGGTGGCTGGGGTGGAGGAGGGTTGCAGCCTCCAATTTGACATGATAGGCTGACTGTGAAGAGAAGACGACAGATTTCAACAAGAAAAGCACTCGGAGAGCGCAGACCTCCGCTGTTAGCCCTATCTCCCAATAGTAAAGTATCCTTTTAAAAAACCCCTGGATCCAGACGGTGATCTGGATCACTCCCAAAACTTAATCAGTTCTTTCTTATGCCATTTCTGACATTTCCTGAAAATTTTATCAAAATCCGTCCATAACTTTTTGAGTTATCTTGCTAACAAACTAACTAACCCTGCTGATCACATAACCTCCTTGGAGAATGCAAATATGACAGGTACATGCTGATTGGTCAAACAAGGTTGTAGCAGAATCTGATTAGCTGAGTAGTCAAGAGAGTGAACACCCATAATCAGCTGATCGCCAGAGCAGAAAGAGAGAAAGAATGAAGAAATATGAATGAGTGGTGTCTAATGAATGAGTAGAAACAGTCTTCCTGCTTTAACCTTTGCTGAGCTTGTGCTGGTGTTAACATTGCTAACTAAACTTTTGAACTGCTTACTCAGGCTCACACTCACAGTTGCTCTCCCACTAATGATCAGAGTCACCAGAATGAACTTTGGAGATCATGCAGCTTCATACAACACTCCCAACACACAGAACCCGCTGCAAACATCAGTGCATTTGGACAAGACCTGGTTTTGGGTTGGTGAGAAAATGTTGAAAATAAAATAGCCATTTCATTGCAATGGTGAGGAAATGTTCACATCAAGGATGTTGCTGCTGTCTCTGAGTGAACTGGATTTGTTTATAGAAACAAAAATCCTCAAAGAATACCCCTGCTGTTGACACAAAGTACTCCTTTTGCATTTAAAATGGCATTTCTGCAGTTTCTTGTGGACAAAAATGTTTTTGTGTGGATTGGATTATTTTTGAAAACAGAGGAAGAAAACCTCGAATTGTGGACAAAGGGTGAGTGACTTCCTGTTTGAAGAGAGACCAGCCTTAATTCAAGGAAAACAGCGAGCTTTGGGGACTTATGGCATGCATTTAACAATAGAGAAGGTACAGTTGTGTGCATAAGTTTTAGACATGTGGGGCACCAAGGATTCCAAGGTTCCACAAATGGGGGCTGGCGAGAGGAGCGGGGGCAGAGTCAAGCTTGACTCATATCAACACACGTACTTTGCTTTGCAGCCAAGGTCAAGTTCAACGGAGTCTCTTTTGTCCAGGCCTTTTCACATCTGGCCCAGAGACTGCTGCCGACAGTTTCCAGGCCCTTGGGACACCCACAGCATAACCCTACTACCTGCCGGTCAGTACCTTGGACCATGCTTACACCCCACATCCACCCCTTACTCTACCCTAAAGGAGTGAACTTTGTTGTTTTGTCAATAGATATTTTCTTGGTCCCTGGTGATCTGCAAGGACATCCAGGGCACGGCCTGGGTTGTGTAAATCTTCCCTTCTGCCTGATTATGCCCTCAGGCAGCATAATTGCCACATCTATGCCTTACTTCAGCCTCAGTTTTTGGCCTAAGTTCTTCACAGTGCTGTAAATGTTTGATAGCACAAGGTGGAATTAACTTCTAGCATATCCAGTGAGCTGTATAAAAGTTTTTTTTAGTGAAATGAAACATTATGGAGCAATGATGAACTTATTAAACATCACTGTAGCTGCAGATAGACTCTGAAGTGGCTTATCCAAAGTGTGCTGAAAAGGACAATAAACTATGCAATTAAAAAACATTGACTGTGGATCTGAAATTGTGTTTAAATTTAACAGCCTTTGTTTAAAAACATGCTTAAAATCCCTGAGATACAACTTCACTCTTTCACTTTTTCATCATATGTATTGTTTAATTCAAAAATGACAGGACAAAAAGGGAGTTTAAATTTTTATAAGACTTATAAAAAAAAAACATAACACAATAACCAAGGCATGTCTTACATTTTGTTTTTTTCTTTGTTTCTTTGAAGAGTATTTACAAACAGGCTTATGTACAGATAGCAAGAACTCAGAAATGGAAAAAAAAGCTACATATAGTCTAGCACAAACAACCAGTTAGCATAATGATAATATATTTGTTCTATGTACAATGTAACTGGCAAGGCTAGAGCAAGAAAGAACAAAAGATGAAGGACCAAAAAAGGTTTCATTTACTTCAAGTATCTGTCTTGAGGTTTATATGGAGGATTTTAGTCCAATAAACGCAGATTTCCAGTAACACTGAGAAGAGACCAGAAATTTGGTCGAGCTGCAAACTGTGTAGTGTGGTTGAAAGGGGAAAGGACAAGAGGAGCTCTAGCCATGTGGGAATAGAACAACAACACAGACAACATGAAAACACAGAACAATCACTTCTCTGATAAATGCCCACTTTTTAAGAAACTTTTAACACAACACAGGAAAGTCTCCTCTCCACATATAAAGTGATATCCAGCTTATAGACCTGGGGCAGGGCTTTCACTGATGACAGAAAACGAAAGTGCACCAGGCTTAAAAGTAAAAATAAAAAAAAAACGACAAACAATGAGGAAACAAGAACACATCATTAGTCTGGGGGATATGGTATCTTGAGATTTTGAGTTAACCAGTTTTCAGAACTGTTTTCTTGTGTCTTGATTTTGTTGATTAACTAAACATCTTAGGTATTCAAAGGTAGATTCACAACATTCAGAGGCCATTTAATTGTCTCTCATGAAACCTACACCTCCCACTCTGGAAGATTATCTCCATCATTATGTTGGGTTACATTTAATTAAACAAAACTTCATAGTCACTGCAAAGAGAGTTAGTCATTCAGTCGACTAGTACCTTACATGTAAATTAAGGTCCAAAAATAATGAAACTATAGTCTGAATTGCACAGTTAGCAATATGAAAAGAACTAGCTTGTTTGAGGCAAAATCTTGCCATTCTTCTACGGTTAGTAGTAGTTAATCCTACTCTACTTGTATATAACCACTAGTTAGAAAAGTGCAGCCCACACTCAGGCCATTTGTCCCATTAACGTCCCCAAGTGCGTAAACACTAATGCTACTTCACGACGTTCATGTAACAACACTGAAGGGCTCAACTGTGTCCCCTGTTTACTTTTCAGTTTAGTGTGTCCATTTTGGAAGGAGAGGAAAAAATGTCCATATACAAGACAGCACAGGCTACAGCGATAGCCATGGTCAAAGTCCCCAAAGGTGTGTTTCAGACTGACCCGTCCAAGTACACTGTTTTCAACAAGACTGAGCAGTAACCCTCAAACCAGGAGCACCATAAGGACTCTAGTGTCATTTTAAGACCTTAAAAGAGAGCAGCAAAAAAGAAAACCTCTGTTCCTGTATGGCTAAGAATGAGAACGCCATTAGTGTCAGCTATGCCAAAGAAGAGTAAAGTGAAATTTAGGACCGATCCCTCAAAGTTAGTGCATTTCCTGGACACAGTACCATTAACACTACCCTTCCCTTCCTCTCAGCAGACAGTAAGGGGCTGGGGCTGACTCTCACGCCGCTGGTTTTTCTTCAGCAGCTGGATGCGGTTGTGGCAGTAGAACTTGATGGCTCTCCAGTCGCGATGGTTGTTGACCAGCAGGGGGCACTTCTGCAGGCAGCGCTCACAGTCAGCCTTGGCGGGGACTCGCAGCTCTGTGATGTTTTGGGTCAGGTGCTCCTCGACTGCTGCACGCTCCGCCTCGGACCAGGGTCGCTTAAGGACGCCTCGCTTTCCTACAGGAGGGGAGGGATGAATGAGAATCACAGGTTCTGTTCAACTTGAGGGCCCACCAGAAATGCCTGGGCCCCTTAAATCTCGCTAAAACAGACCCTACCTATGGCCAACTAAAAACAGCATTATGTAAATTGGAAGAATTAGCCTCTTTGCTGGACTAACAGTTTTGTGCAACTGGTAGTTTAATTTTTGAAACAGGCAACAATTTCCAAAACAGTTATTACTTTGCATAAATAAGTAACAGTGAATATTTAAGTTGTGCATAAAAATGTAGTTAGCATTGTTTTAAATGTTAGTCTTTCTTTTATTCTTTTAGTACATATTAGTACATCAGTAACAGTTTGATATCAGAATGACGGTGAAGTTGTCTGAGAGATGAGAAAATCTAGATAAACATATTCATAATAATTTTAATTTTCAGTAAACATCCCATAAATCTTTGCCTTGAGCGTCATGGTTTGAAAATTAGCTTTTTTTCTTTTTATCACTGAAAAAGTTTTTTTTTAAGTCAATGGGACATATAAATGGTATTTAAGATGTCAAAGAATGTGGTGTCCAATTTTCAGAATGCAATGTAAGTTTGTCAAAAAATCCTCTTGAATGTCATTGTCTTGAACTGCCAGCCAGGACTTTTTGAGAAAGTTCTACTCAAATAAAGGCAATAAATACCTGTTATCAAATATCTTTGCTTTGGAGATTGTTATAAGCATCTAAGAATCACTAACACAAAGTCTGGGCTGGTTAATCACTAAATGAAATCCCAAATTTTTAGATTAGGCATCATCAAAATGAAAACTGAATACAATGCGTTTTGTAAATAACTTTTTTTTAATGAAGAGGATAATTAAACCCTTCTTTTCTGTAACATTATTTTGTGTTATGTGTTTCTTGTTCTCGGCAGTGTGCAGTTCTTGCAGTTTTACTTCTGAGCTCAGCCTGCTGGGCAGACAAATCCTGGTACACACTGTTCCTTTAAAACACTACAGGCTTAAAGCCTCTCTGACGAACAGCACAGCTTAATTACTAGTGTTGTAAATGTTAGTTTTCTTGGTTATTTTAGTTGTTTTTTTTTTCACTTCAGTCAAGGCAATTTTATTAATTAACTTATCTTCTACTGTTTGCTTTGGTGCCATTAAAATAGGCCTACAACCAAGAATTGATTTTTTACTATTGATTAATTATCCTATTATTATTATTATTATTATTATTATTATTATTATTCCTATAACAGTTTGACAATGAATCATTGTCATTAAAATGTCATCTTGCATTTTAGACATTAGACCAGGAAAAGTTACTATTTTTTTTGCTTGACAACAGTATATAAATTCATTCATTCATTTTTCATCTGTCTAATCCTTCACCGTCTGGATGTCCCTGCTCTGTTCTACTCTTTTCCTTAAAAAACAAACAAACCTGATGATGGCTGACCTGAGCCTCTCCTGCGGTTTGCAGGTGGAGGTGGAGGAGGTGGTGGAGGGGGCGGCTGGGTGTTCTTGAACTTTTTGGGTCGTCCTACCCTCCCGTTGTTCTTGCCTTTCCTCACGTACAGCAGGGTTGGTGTAGGGGTCGTAGCAGGTGCGGTGTTAGGTGGCTCACACTTCTCTTTCACCTGCTCACCCTCAGAGTCCCCCTCTGAGTATGAGTCTGCAGAGTTCCCAGACATGACTGGAAGGGGGTCCAAAGGAAAGGTTGCAGGGGAGGAGGAGGAAATAAAAGAAGAAAGGATAGAGCTTCATCAGTCTAATTCATGGCTGCTCTCAGAGTTCTTCTATAGAAACATTTCTTACAGCTTTTTTTAAACGTTTGCCAAACCAAAAATAAGATATCATGTTTTCAGTAATATGTCAGTCAATCAGCTGCACAGTTTCATTTCAGTCTAATGTACATGATAACTATAGTGATGTCAGGGAGCATGATGACGGCACTTCCACCACTAATAAGGTCATCATTTTGTCTGCACTAACATCACGGGTAAACTCTTCTGCTACTTCTTAAGTCTAGTTATCAGGATCAGTGAGCATAATCTAAAAAACACTAATCTCTTCACTCACACTCACATTCCACAAAAACCTGGAAGGAGGGTCCTACTGTTTCTCCAACCAAAGATGTTTGACATCCTAGAGGCAGCCATGACACATCTCATCTTGGACAGAAAAAGCCTTCAGTCTCACTCAGACAGTTTTCCAACTCACCATCCAGCTCCAGGCAGATGTGGTTCAGGCTCATTCCTCTGAACAGCACCCCATCTCTCTCTCCGCAAAGCACGACCCGGCCCACTCTGCCCATCAGCCCCGGGTCTTGGCCAATCCCGGCACAGTTCTGCGTGACATGGTACTCCCTCTCCAGGAAGTGCTCCAGTCTCTCCACCGCGCTGCCTCCAGGCTGCCTGGGTTCCTCTCCCTCTCCCAACAGCAGCAGCTGGGTCAAAATAGCTACTTGTCGTCGGACTCTAGTCTGGGTAAGGGCGCGGGGATTGCGGGTGCCACTTGAGCGAGCCAGACTGCGAAGGAGGTCGGTGCCTCGCAGTGGGGTGGCAGGGGAGTGGTAGGGCCGGGCGAAGACGTACGGATTTGCAGGGTCCACACCAACATCATGCCGCGTTTGCAGGAGAAGCTCCAGGCAGGGCTCGCAGTGAGGGGGGAGGATAAGGGGCTGGACTCGTCCACGTTTACCCTGAACCCCTACCCTTGGAAGGTGGGGAAGCACAAGGCGCTCAAAGGGGGACAGGGAGGCCTCCAGAGGGGTTAGAGCTGGAGGGGCACCAGGAGGGACAGGAACGGGACACTGGGGAGTGACACGAGCTCGATATTCAGCGATGGACAGCTTAGAGACTTCGCATTCACGTCTTCGGTTGTAGAGGATAAGGAGGGCGAGGCTAGAGTGGCAGAGAAGACGCCAGGCCTCGGCTGACTGAAGTTGCCGAGACAGAGACAGGAAGGCTGAGTGCTGCAGCCGACGGAGGTACAGAACAAGAGAAGACAGGGACGAGAGGAGAGGCAGCAAGTGGTGACGCCCTGATCCACTGTAAAAAGAGAGACAACTGGCGATGAGTTCTTGCATTCATTTTGATAGTTGAGGCACCATTTAGCTAAGTTAAGGTAATTAAGGAAGAGTATCCTAAGGTCTAAAATGTTCATGATTTTATTTTATTTTTTTAAGATTTATTTTTGGGCTTTTCATGCCTTTATTGGATAGGAGGACAGTGGATAGAGTCAGAAACGGGAGAGAAAGTGGGGACAGACATGCGGCAAAGGGCCACAGGCCAATTCAAACCAAGCTGCCCAAGTACATGAGTAGCGCCTTAGACCACTAGGCCATCTGCGCACCCAATGTACAATGTTTTTCCAGCTAGAGTCATTTATGCGATAATTCATTTTATAATTAATTTATGTGATAAATAGCCGGGCATGCCAAAAAGACTGTTTCACATATCCATGGCTTGGGATATCAAACATAGTAGACACAGTAGGTGTGCACTGCCACTGAAGAGTAAACTAGGTAATACAAGCTCAACAGGTAGCTGTCACTACGTCAAAACACCGTTCTTGACTATCAGAGGAGCCAGTGGGTTTATCTTGTCAAACTTGATCAGGACAAGATTTCTAAGAAAAAAATTAAGTGTGACATTTGGTTCTTAATTTTGCTTTTAACAGGCTTGCAGTTACTTCAACTAAAGTATGCTGATTAATTCAGTCATTGTCCAACTGAGAAACAAGTATATCAGCTGTAAGCTTTGCCACACAGATCTACCTGTTAATCTGGCCAATCCATCTGCTTTGCAAGTTCATTTAATTCACCTAAAGACCTTAATATGTCGATTATTTTACATAAATTAATCATTTGACTTTCCCACTTAAAAAGCAAATGTACATTGAGCTTCTTTCACCTTAATTGTCCTTGACAAACACTTAATGATGATTGAAAAAACAAAAACTGAATGCAGTCTCGCAACAAAGAAAGACAGCTGTGCTTCTGAGCAGACATCGATCTAGAGGCTCATTGCAAACTCTAAGTTTTGGAGCATTATGCCCACTCTACATGTTGTATTTTCATAAATTCAGGGAGTGATCTCCTGATCAGATCATTTTCAGCATATAGACATGTAGTGTATGTGTTATAATTCACTTGTGAAGATAGTTGGAATCTATGCCAGCCGATGAAAAACCTGTGGCACTAGGTAAGCTAGTCGTTGGCGGAAGTTTAGGTTGGGGTGCAGTATACATTGGTTAGAAGTTGTGTCCCTCCCAATTCTGTGTGTTACATTAAATCAGAGAAATTAATTAAAAATCTTGCATACATTTACCAATGTAATACTGTTATTTCCAAGTTTCCAAGCATTTTTAAAAGAAATACTTCCAAAAACATTTTTCAAAGTACTTTAAAAATGTAATTACACTTTCGAGGCACAGATAGCCTAGTGGTTAGGCCAAGCATGTCTCACCTCCACTCTCATCTCTGTTTTCAACTTTACCCATTGTCCTCTTCTCTAAATGAAGCGATAAAAAGCTCCAAAAACAAATCTAAAAAAATGAGATTATACTTTTTTGGCCTCTTATGTGTTTATTTACAAATATTTTTTTAACTCATTGACAGCCCTAACAATTTCAATCAAGAGAGCTTAATCAATAAAAGAAAGCATTTTGCATGATTACACCAAGTTGCAGCTTACCTTAACAAGTCCTTTTCCTTGTCTTCACCCCCACTTTCATCTTCCACCTCCATCACTCCATTCTCCTCCTCCTCCTCTTCCTCATCCTCCTCATCGTCCTCTGCTTTTGGTGGCACCATGTCTTTATTTGACCTGAAGGACTGTGGGGTCACCACATCAACATCCTCCTCCTCTTTGTGCCTCTTCACCTCCACCACCTCCACATCTTCTTCATCTTCCTCCTCTTCCTCCTCCTCTTCCTCCTCCTCCTCTGCCCTTTCTTTCTTAAACCTCTTCACCCCTCCCTTCCTGGACTGTGACACCGTCACAGGAGGTGGGCTCCTCTTTAACACAGAAACCGGTACGGCGTTCTGTCCTCGAGGAGGAGTCAGCACTGGAGGGGTGGGGTTTCTGCTAGAGGATGAAGGGGACTGGCTTGCTGCTGTTAGAGTGGGCGGAGACAGGGAGAGGTCCTGGACGCTGCCGTGTCCCGCAGCATGAGATGACTTTGAGTGCTGATGAGAGTGTGTGTTAGCAGTGGGAGGGTGTGTGTTCTGTGCGTGCAGGCGGGGCATCTGTGTGTAGCGCTCTACAAGGGCGGAGCACACCTCTGGTTGGTGGGCGTGGTGTTTGTCTAAGTGCCGGCCCAAAGAGCGGAAGTGGCGTCCACAGTACTCACATGTTTGACGCATAGAGTCAATGGACACACCTACTCTTTGAGTGTTTATGTTCATACTGCTTGTGTTGTTAGCACCCAGAGGAGCCGGAGCTTTAAACACAGGCTTCGCTGTAGAAGAGGAGGATGAAGAGCAAGGAGGGGGGGACTGTGACGAAGGGTGGGATGAAGAAAGCAAACGGCTTGGATGAGAAATGCCTGCAGAGGGGACAGGTGTTGGACGCCCAGGTGGGGTCCGATGGGGGGTCTTTTTCTTTGAAGGGGTTCCACGGCGTTTTTTGCGTCGGCGTAGCGCGCGCCCACGGGGGCTAGTGTTGTCCTCATCTCCAGCATCTGAGTCACTGGCGTCAGAGTGAGAAATGGGGGAGGAGGAGGGGGAGAGGGACCAGGAGGGAGTGACATACTCCTGCTGCTGCTGTCGCTGCTGTTGGTGTTGCCGTTGCTGCTGCTGGGCTGTCAGAGGGAGAGGCTCATCCTCCTGGACAGCAGAGAATGTGACAGAAAAAAATCTTAAGCTTGCTGTCCAGAAACAACAATTTTCAGGAACAACACATTTTTTTAAAAGTTTGAAACAACTGATCTGTTAAAGAGACATCTCTTTTTTCAATGCTGCTGTTGATAGTTTTTGTCTGTTTGGTTTTGTTCTCTTATTCAGCTTGGTAGGCTCTAAAATAAATTGCCTTACTGAGATAAAAATATTTGAATCTGAAATTTGCTGAGTTGATGAGGCATCCTTTCAGCAAACAGTTGCCTGTTAATATCCCAAGCAGTTTCCAAGAAATATTTCCTCTGCATCAAGTGATAAAACATTTAGAATTTTTTTTGCACTTTTATAAATATACTGCAGAGAAAGCCTGATACATACAGTGCCATGAAAAGTATTTGCCCCCTTTCTGATTCCTGAGTTTTTTTTGCATATTTATCAAACTTCAATGTTTCAGATCATCAAACCAATTTTTGTACTTCACAAAGACAACCCAAGGAAACAGAAAATGCAGTGTCTGATTGATTATTTAATTTTTTAAGGGGGGAAAAAATCCAAACCTATCTGACCTTGTGTAAAAAAGTAATTGCCCCCTGAACCTAATAATAATAATAATAATAATGAGTCTTTCGCATCGCTGTTGAGGAATTTTGGCCCACTCAAACAGAACTGTTTTAACTGAGCCATACTGGAGGGTTTTCAAGCATGAACTGCCCATTTAAGGTCACACCACAGCATCTCAGTAGGATTTAAGTCCAGACTTTAACTGGGCCACTTCAAAACCTTAATTTTATTGTGTTTAAGCCATTCAGAGGTGGACTTGCTGATATGTTTCAGGTTGTTGTCCTGCTGCATAACCCAAGAGCACCTGAGCTTGAGGGCACAAACTGATGGTCGGACATTGGCCTTCAGGATTTTCTGGTAGACAGCAGAATTCATTGTTCCATTAATCACAGTAAGTGGTCCAGGTCCTGAAGCAGCAAAGCAGCCCCAGACCATCACGCTGCCACCACCATGTCTGACTGTTGGCATGATGTTCTTTTTATGCTGTTATTTTTACGCCAAATGTAACAGGCCGCACACCTTCCAAAAAGTCCAACTTTTGTCTCTTCAGTCCAAGAATATTTCTCCACAAGTCTTGGGGATCATCGAGATATTTTTTAGAAAATGTGAGACGAGTCTTTGTGTTCTTTTTTGTCAGCAGTGGTTTTGGCCTTGGAACTCTCCAATGGATGCCATTTTTGCCCCGTGTCTTTGTTATGGTTGAGTCATCAACTCTGACCTTACCTGGGGCCAGTGAGGCCTGCAGGTCTTTGGATGTTGTTCTGGGTTCTTTTGTGACCTCCTGGATAAGTTGTCATTGCATTCTCTGAGTCATTTTGGTTGGCCGACCACTCCCGGGAAGGTTCCCCACTGGTCCTAGTTTTCTTCATTTGTGGATAATGGCTCTTACTGTGGTTCACTGGAGTCCCAAAGTCTTGGAAATGACTTTGTAACCTTTTCCAGACTGATGGATTTCGATCACTCTGTTTCTCATTTGCTCTTGAATTTCTTTGGCTCGTGGCATGATGCGTTTCTTTTTGAGATCTTGTAGCCTACTTCACTTTGTCTGACAGCTTCTATTTAAATGATTTCTTGATTCAACAAATCTGGCAGTAATCAGGCCTGGATGTAACCAGTGAAACTGAACTCAGCTTTCCAAAAACTGTGGTTAACCACAGTTAAGTCATGATTTAACAAGGGGGGCAATTACTTTTTCACATAGAGCCAGATAGGTTTGGGAACCCCCCGCCCCCAAACACCTTTAAAAAATTAAATAATCATTCAGACACTGAATTTTTTATTTATTTATTTGGGGTGTCTTTGTGAAGTACAAAAATTAGTTTGATTATCTGAAACATTTAAGTGTGATAAATATGCCAGAAACTCAGGAATCAGAAAGGGGGCAAATACTTCTTCATGGCACTGTACTTCTGTGTCAAAACTACATCTTAGAATACACTGCAAATCCACATAGCCCTGAACCCTAGGCAGAATCCTACACACAGAGCTGAGGTGGAAAAATATAACTACCTGTAAAAATGGCGCAAACCATATGGTCTACTGGGTAACATCAGATGACTGCCATTCTAAGTAATGTCTACAAGCATGATGTGTGCACTCTAGAGTGATATATAAATGTCTGCAGATGATAAACCAATTTGTCAAATCATCCAAAATTTCAGTGGTTACTAATCCATTTCTCTCAGTGGCCCAAAAAGTGTGAAAAACCCCCATCTTCTGCCTCAGCTGATTTAGCATGCATGCATATTCAGTGTACTCTGACGTCTCGTCTCTTTTACAACAATGGCAGTAAAACCAACTGTTGCTCAATATTTCTAAACTCCAGTAGGAGCCATATTGCAGAGCTTCAGAGTCACACCAACGCACACGTATGTAGTGCCCAAGACAGCCACTTTGGTGTAGGTGCGGTGTAGATGCACCGACAAAGTAAATACCAGGCTTTAGTTTGTCTATCTGTGTTTAAGTGCCAAGCCAGTAGTGTTTGGACTTTTTTTTTTTTTTCCACTTTTTGGGCAAAGACATCTGTCTGCCGCAGTCCAACCAAACATTATTAGCCTTGAACAGTTAAAAAACACTGCTGGAATAAGATGTTTGAAATATGTACAAAGTATGTCAAAGCAAAATAATAATTATCTTTTTAAACACGAACATCCTAAAACACATAGTAGGTAATTTCATCCAATAGGAGTCCCTCAATCTTGATTTTAACAAATGATGTACAGTACCTATAAAAAGTATTCACCACTTTTGATGTTTTACCCTTTTAATGATTTTATAATTAAAACGCGGTCAGTATAATTTGGCTTTTTTGACTAAAATATACAAAAAACCCATGTCAAAGTGAAAACAGATTTCTACAAAGTAATGTCAATTAGATAAAAATATGCAAGGTACAATAAATGATTGCATTAATATTCACCTCCTTTAAAGTGACAGATATTATTCAACAGAGGTCCAGCTAATGGTGCTAATACTTTCACAGTGAGTGAAATGGGATCACCTGAGTGCAGTGAATGTGTCTCAAGTGATTGTAGAATAAAGACACCTGTGTCTAGAAGGTCCAGTAACTTGTTAATCAGTATTCCTGGCTACTATTACACCATGAAGACAAAAGAACAGTCCAACTCAGAGAAAAGGTTATTGAAAAGTATACCAAAAAACATTTAAGGCACTCAGTATCACTCAGAGTTCAGTTAAATCCATCATCAAGAAATTTTATGGAATATGGCACATCAGTAAATCTGCCTTGGTCAGGTCTCAGTGCTGTAATAGCAGCCAAAGGTGCATCTACTAAATACTGACTTGAAGGGGGTGTATATTTATTTAGTCACTTATTTTACATTACATAATTTTGTGTAATTGACATCACTTTGTAGAAATCTTTCAGAGAATCTGTCATCTGAGATCATCTTTCTTTTTGTTATATTGACCATGACTGATCTATAAAAAAATAATTGAAAGGGTTAAACATTCAAGGGCGTGAATATTTTTATAGGCACTCTACTTTGAATGATGTTGAGATGTACTTTGGGTTTAAGGGAGTTGTTGTCTTTATTAATAGACACCTGACAAAAATCATGTGATATGACAGAAATCCTGTTCAGTAAGAAAAACTTCTACAATACGAATTAAGCCTTCCCTCATCTTTCTTTTATGTTCAAACTGGAGTTTCTCGTTAGTCCTCAAAGTCAAGCAACTAAAGGAAACACAGTTATAACTTGAGTACAATGATGGATTCTCTGAATTCAAATACTGCTTGGACAACCCAACATAACACATATTAATGCGTCTAGCATCTGCTCGACATTAAAATGTGAAACTGGTACAGGCTTTACCAAAAGAAGGAAACCTCCGAAAACTGGATCCATTCAAGTTATCTAAATGTTTTAGTTTGATAAAAAGTCTATAAAACCACCATTAGTTAAGTATTCTGTCATCTTTAAGGAAGTGACTCAGCCTATTGTGACAGGTTTCTTTTCACAAAAAGATGTGTGAGGCAGATGGAGTTATTTAAGGGGTTTTAAATGCTTTGTCCATTTGTCTCTCTGTTGAATTAAAAATGTTTAACCATGGTGAGCATTTTGAGAACAGAGTTATTTCTCTTACCTTTTTGATATTATTTCCCGTCTCAGTGTCAGAGTTACAGTCATGATGAACTGGAGACACAGTACCTCGGAAACCCTGTGGGAATCGAAGCAGTCACATTAAAACCCACCGTACACTGATCATTATGGATTTCTATCACAATCATCCGCAGCTATCAATTGGAGAGCAGAACAACTCCACAGAGGTCCAGTCTCACCAACAACACAAAAAAGAAAGTCAAATAGTCATACTGTACTGCTCTTTGAAACACTCTCAGCTTCTGTTAACAATTTACTCTGGATTTACATATCAGGTTGGCATAAAAGTGGGGAACAAATCAATGAGCCAGTGATAGAAACAAAAAAATCCTGCTTTTAATTTTACCACATACAGTTATTAAAAAGTGATCCACAGAAAAATCCGTGGTCTAATTTCTGATGTCAATTTCCTAATTTTCTCACTTTAATCTCCATAAACAGATTCTAGTGTCGTTTGTTAATAAATAAATTGATCAAATCCAATGAGAACCATTAAAGGAACAGATGTCGGGATAACCATGGTTACCGTTGCTAAAGCACTATAGGTAAAGAGGGAGCTGGAGCTCTGCCATCACCATGGTAACCCCATGCCTTGCTTAGCTGGGTGAGTGTGTGTAGCATGAGTGTGTGCATGGTATTTCAATACCTGTGTGTGTGAGTGCAGTGGGATTTTCCTGTTAAATAAATAAATAAATAAATTACAGTCATCTAGTGAAGTCATGTTCAATGTGTTAGTGAATACCTATACTACAGAAAAACATGAAAAAAACAAAAAGATTGTTTGATATTTGCGATAAAGCTTGCTAATGTTGTTTTGACATAGGGATTTAGGTTGAAAACGCACTGATATTTAAGTTAATTACTGCAATAAGTCAATAAAAAACTGAAATTCTGTACAAGATCATGATTTTTAATTCAACTTTAAAAATGCTTTGAGTAGTCGGATGACCAGAAAGGTGCCATACAAGCTCAAGTCCAATGTTCATTGGTACCTGATGTGGAGGTGATTGATATTACAAATGCTCAGTCCTGCAGAACTCCTAGCTTCATCTAGAGCCTAGAGGAGTCTTGTACTGAGCTAAGAGGCTAGCTGAGCCCCTTTAACAAATAAAAAAAAATCCTTGTTTTGTCACAAGCATGCTTTTAATTGAAACGGTGATATACTATCAACCGAATGAGTCTTGTGGGGTGAGCCGAGGGGTGATGAGCCATTCAAGAACAAGTCTGTACGGCAAAACGGCTCTTTTATCTTGACAACAGTAGCTAACAGAAGTGAGTGCCAGCTTCCTTTTCTCCAACCTTAACCTTAATTTAATCTACATTCAAAAAGCCAAATTAGTACCAAATAAAGGGTCATTTAGGAGCCAAACCACCACCTCTACTGAGCTGAGCCAAACAAACTGGATCTCTTAAAAGAGACGGCTTTCCCGTCACAACGAGTGAGGCTGGAGGTTGGTGAGACGGACATCAGCTGAGGAAATATGGGTAAGTTCAGCGTTCAATGGGGCATTGTGTGCCCCAACTGGGCTTTAGACAGAGGTGTTTGTAATTCCTGCCTGCTGACTCTTCTCCATGAGATTCTGCTGAATATTTCACTTTTTTCAGGACACAAAAGTTGCTTGGAAATTAAGAATGTTTATATTTTTTTGCACTTTGAATTCTTGGAATAGTCACAAAAAGCGGAAAACATAGCCTTTTTGGTAACGTTTCTCTATGAAGAAACCCCTACTTTTCCCCCCCAATGGTAATTCTCTACTGCTGTGTGACATGCCCTGCACAGAACCAATTACCAGAATGTAGGACATTGGGGGTGACCAGTAAGAAAATAATGCCACTAACTTTGCTCAAAGGTATATTAAATTTGTATTAAAGTAAAATCCAAAGTTTTTGTCTTAACACTCTAGATATGTTGGAATATGGTTGCTGTAAACATGTGAAAACACTGAGATCTACATGTGACTGAATTCTGGATTAAGGCTATTTCACCTCTTTCCTGGCTTGGTTTCATGTGGGCGGGGCCAATATGTGGGATCACAATGTCATGAGCCCCAAGCAGGGAATGACCCCACCCCTCTAACACTAAAATATTGTGGAAGGAAGCAGTCACCAGGAGCAGGGACTTCTGGGATCATTTTGTGCAAAGGAATTCACTCTTGTATCGTTCCATAATGTTCATGTTTTATTGCAAAGTTATAGTTATGCATGTTTTGTTTATTGGTTCACGTTTTTAGGGGAAAGTATTTTTCCAAGTATGACACCATGAGTGAGGGGGTTAATGCTACAGACTACCCTGCCTGTATGTGTCTTTATCTGTGGTTCTAAATAAAAGATTGCTGCTCATGCTTACTGTGTGAAGGCTTGTCAAACTCATTCAACTTATCTATGAGCCACTCCTCATCACAGTTTGCTTCAGTCTAAAATCACAGAGCAGTTCATCTCAGTACAGTCTGTTGTCACAGTGGTCTATGGTAGTGATGTGAGATACAACTGATTTCCTTTCTGATCCGATACCAAGGAAAATTCAGGCTGGTATCGCCGATACTGATCCGATACCGATACTTGCCATGAATTCTTAATCTTATTTAGGTTCAGCTATATATGTAGACTCTGAAAACAGCCTACACTGAAACTAAAGGATTAACAGTTTTCATACACTTGCCATTTCATATAAAAAGCTATGTTACTCATTGAAATTGCTATTAAAATACATAATTTAATGACAATAAAATAAATGTCACAATAATTGCATAAGTTCATCACTACTACATTTCAAAATATTCAATTGACCATCAGTCAAAACAAAAGTACGGAAGAGTACTGGGGCCACTGAAAAAAAAAATTTTTGAGACAAAATTTTTTTTTTCACTTGTGGGAAAAAAGTCAGAATTCTGAGATCAAAGTCAGAATTCTGAGAAAAAAGTCAGAATTCTGAGATTAAAGTCAGAATTCTGAGATTAAAGTCAGAATTCTGAGAAAAAAGTCAGAATTCTGACTTTATTCTTCAAATGAAAAAAAAAGTCTCACTTTTTTTTCAGAATTCTGACTTTTTTCTCAGAATTCTGACTTTAATCTCAGAATTCTGACTTTTTTACAACAAGTTTGCGATAGTATTTTTACTCTCCACTGTATTCCTGTTAATGGTAAACTATACATTTGTCCACATTTATTAAAATATCAATATTTTTGTATGAGAATGGATTCTAAAACATAAGTCTCTGGTATCGGAGGGATCGATATTTCAGTATCGATCTGCACATCACTAGTCTACGGATCATTTAAAGCATCATAGCAGGGATTTGAACAGACTTTGTCTCTTCTTCTAAGGTCAACAAAAGGTCAAGAGATAGGCTAATGGCATGAGTGCTTTCCTCCATTCAGACTAACATTTTTAAAACCTGAGAGGATCATATTCCTCCTGAGTGGACGTGGCTTCAGCTCATTCAACAGACACGCCCACACCATCCTGGAGCAAATGTTACTGCCTCATTTTCATGATTTGAAGCTTAATTTTATAAACTTGGAGATGCTTTATTTGACTGAAATTTGACCTGGGGGGTTCATAACACAGTGATCTATCATATCATCTATCATCATATTTTTACTTTACAGGGTCTTTAAACATTGATCTGTCATTGTTCTTGGTACTGACCAGGTTCTCTCCCCACTCTGTCAGGCTGTAGTCCACAGTGATCTCCTCACCCTTGGTGATGTCTCGGATGGCGATGACCACTAGCCTCACCTGGCTGCCACAGTGGACCTCTCGGATACGGCAGTTCGGGGAGGGAGGGAAGGAGCTGGCCGTGGGGGCAGGGGCAGATGCTGTCGGGGCAGCTGGAGCAGTGGACGCAGGAGTCAGAGACCGAGCCTGGGATGATGTCACCGTGGTCGGGGCAGGAGCTGGAAGTGGAGTTGGGGTTGGAGCAGAGGAACTAGGAGCAGTGGGTGTAGAGGCTGAGCATGAGCTTGTCTTGGATCCTGATGTGACTTTGCCATGAGTCTGCTCTGATGGACCACTGAGAGATAAAGGTAAACATCAGTCTTCTGATGGCATGCTCTGAATGGTTACCTCTATAAAGATACGGTGTTTTGGACCGTAAAGGTAAGGTGTGTCTGGTTGATAAAACACACCTTTTCTCCTCCCTCTTTTCATGATTTGGCCTTTTCTTTGTGAAATTGCTGTTTTCAATCAGATTGTTTAAAAACTACTGACAGAATCTTTATACTTATGTTTATTCTTTCAACAGTAGGATTAGTTGTAGGGATCTAGCTGAGTGTAAAGCAAACAGTTCTAATCCACACATACATGCTCATTCCAGAGCTAAGGCAGTGATTCCTGATCCTAGTCCTCAGCTGGTTTTCAGCTACACTGATCAATTAACTGCATACATCTTACATCTTAGGTATAAATCATTTGGAAAAAAAAAAGAAAAAAACAAAACCGTGATAAGAAGTGCTGGTCTCAGACGAAGCTGCCCTAAAATGCTGAGTTTATATCAGCAGAAAGTTTTTCTTGTCTCAATCTAAAGGCTGAGTCAGAAGGCATTTTTGAACAGGCCTGCAGGCTTTTCTTCCAATAATCAGCCTGCAGCTTAAAATCATTTTCATGTAATTAATCTGCAAACTTCTTAAAAATATGGAAATTTGAGAAACCGCAATAAATGCTTAGTTTGCTTCATTTTATTCAAACCAAAGTTCAAATTATTTCAGGGGTAAATTAACTAGAAAAGCAGCAAATATGCCAACCTTTTGACATTTCAGCTGTTAAAGTGAAGTAAAGTGAAACATAGAAGAAAAACCTTAAAATAATTACCACAGTGTACAATATAGTAACTCATTACATTCCAAACAAGGAAAATACCATGGCCGCCAAATCATTTAAATGATCATTCTTGATTAATCTTAGAATTTCTGTGGTTAATCAATTAATCTCTCCATTTCCAAATTCCATTATTTTACATTAAAATATGTTAAAAATTTGTTCTATTTTTAATTTTTCTACCATCTTACACCAACAGAAAGTCTCAAATTGCAAACTTCTGTAACAAACTTCACTGTTTTTCTAGAACCTGTTTGTCAAAAGTGCTGATTAACCATTGACCCTTCTGGAACCCACTCCTCCAAAACCATACTCTTAATGTCCAAAAAACAATCAACATGGTTATGAATTTGGACCTGCTTTGTCGTGCTTCCTTCATCTTTGGTGGTGTTTTCCAATGCACTGACTGCCCTTTAGTCTCAGGATCGTATTGGAAGGTCAAAATTTCATTACACTGAGTAATCAATCATTTGGAAAGATTTGTTCAATTTGTGAGTGTTTTCAAAAGTTTTTAATGTGCATGGGTTCCCAGAACATTCATCGTCTTGGACATCCTCTCTGCATTCACAAACTCTTTTGTGGCATTCAAACATGCATGACGTGCAGTGTTCCCCATACACCTCAGTTAATGTACCAGAAGATTTGGCTGCTTTTAAGTTCAGTTTCATAAAAAATGTCAAGTTTATGCATTCCCCCATCTTTAAAGCTAATCATTCTCTGACGTCTTAGCAAAAACACATGTACTTCAATCAGTAGCTAGAAGTGAACTAAGGAGGTCACTTATTGGAGACTTACAGTAGCTGTGCATGAAAACCAACCACCTTTAATATATAACACTCAGTGTGACTGTGAACCATGTGGTTTTATCCTCATAGTGCAGTCTCATTATTTAATAGCCATACCTTGTATATTCATCATTAACTGAATGCATGTTGTAGCTCCTGTAACAGCCCACCTTTATCTTTTGGCTTTATTAACATACCGTTACGGCTCCAAACATTTCTTTTAACATATTTTATCAGCAGATGATTTATACTGGCTGTGGCGGACATCATCAACATGTGGTTATCAAAATTACTGCAATTTCTCAGCTGTTACAGCGCAACTTACCGCTAACTCCTTCCTGATTTTTGTCACTACTACAAACTTCTGCTGCTCAGGAGGAGATGCAGAGGCTTGCGCTGAACATGAAGTCTCATGCATACCTCTATAGTGGGTGGGTCAGATTTTGATTAGCATTTCCAAATGTCTTTCAACCTTAGTAATCCAGTTAGGTTCATCAGGTCTTCAAATTTGATTACACTGAAATTTCTTATAAACAGACCTCTGTAGTTTTCATACCTTAACAGTTTCGGCTGCGCTCTGCTGCCTTCCTCAGAAGTGTCACGTGATGTTTGAGTGACATGTCTGGTCAGCTGATTTATACAGATTTCTTTGGCGCTGTCTTCCTACTTGGAGCAGTAGGATGACAGCGCCATCTGCAGTCCGACTTCTTCAGGACTGTATCCCAGGTGTGAGAGAGTTGGGACGCCCCCTCATCCTGATTTACAGTCTGGTGGGCGCGTTTCCGGATCTTGATGGCCTCCCAAAATTGAATGTGAAAAAGAAATAGCAAAAACATGCACCCGAGCTACGAAGCGACAAGCCCAACAGGAACAACTTAAATCCACAATATCAGACCACTGCAAGAGAGAGAACCATCTCATGGATTGGGACAAGGCAAAGGTCATAGGCACAGAAAGCAAGAAATACCATAGTCAGATCAGGGAGGCCATCGAGATGCGGAAACACGCCCACCAGACTGTAAATCGGGATGAGGGGGCATCCCAACTCTCTCACATCTGGGATACAGTCCTGACGAAGTCGGACTGCAGATGGCGCTGTCATCCTACTGCTCCAAGTAGGAAGACAGCGCCAAAGAAATCTGTATAAATCAGCTGACCAGACACATCACTGCAACATCACATGACACTTCTGAGGAAGGCGGCAAAGCACAGCTAAAACTGTTAAGGTATGAAAACTACAGAGGTCTGTTTATAAGAAATTTCAGTGTGTTTCAACCTGCTGTTAAAAAAGATGAACAAGAACCCACCGTTGGTTCCTGTAGTTGCAAAATGGCAGTATGTGATTCAAGGCAATATAGACCTGGTCTAATTAAGTGCTCTGTGCTGTATTTTAGTGTATTGTAATACAGTGCACTAACAGAAGTATGTAATTTGAGACACACTATAAGGGCACTTTGCTTCCTGTTTGGATAGAGGACTGCTTTTATTTTGGAAGAAAATAAGAAACATGTAGATTAAAGATTAAGACATGGCTTTAACCATTAAAAAAGGGACTTGTTAGGGATTGAAAGGGACATAAAGGAACACTAAAAGGTAAATTTGACTTGATGACTTTTGACTTGTCCACTGAGCTGTCTGTAAAGTTTTTTTAAACTAATATGGGACATTAAGGAGCAGTAGTGGACTTATTTTGCATCACTGTAGCTGCAGGGAGATGCTGAAGAGGTTTAACCACAGTGTGCTGAAAAGGACAAAAAAGCATGCCATCACAATTTCAAAAAGGAATAATAATGCACTAACTTATGGACCTTAGTTAATTGTAATAAATGCATTAATGCTTACCACGCTAAAATGAAGCCTGAGATAATTGAAAAGATATTAAAAGATAAAATAGATGTAATATAATTACATACAGCACAATAAACAAATCCATTCTACTCATAAAATGAGGAAATCGAACCATCACCTTACCAACAAAGTCAGCCTCTTATATCTATGAAACAGAGAAATCCATGGACGATATCAGCTTTTCATTGCATCACACTGGACTACCCCTATACCTAATGCAAGGGCAATTATGTAAACATAACAGAGCAGCATTAATGTACACTCACCAGACGAGTGGCACATTTTCTGTGTTGTAGAAAGGTCCATCGAGTGTGGGACGTTTATTCTCTGCTGCTTCTTTGCGATCACCTGAAAGCAGCAACAGTCTGTGTAAAAGGATTGCATACACATATGCAGGGACACACTAAAAGGTCATCACCTCATCTCCTGGAGCACACACAGGTGAACATCACAGCACATATGTAGGCAGGCGCACACACTCACATCTCACACTCTCTCTCACACACGCACACAAAAGTAGGTCACACTCACTTGTACTTGCTCCACCCCCATACCAATCACACAGACACGCAGACAAATGCACACACACTCTCACACTTCACTCACAAACACACTAGCAGTCGATGGCAGGGAGAACAGGGCATGCAGATATAACACGTACCTTGACTGAGGCTGTGTTCAGCAACACTCTCCTCCTCAGCGTGAGTAACAAAGACTTTCACAGGTGTCCCTTTCCTTTTCCTTCCACAGCCACGCCTGCAGAGAAACACACAAACATGCAATTATCATTTAATCAATCAGCCTACTGGCCAAACTTCATATCAATCAGGTCAGAGAGTGATCAATAAGCTGACAGCCACCTAATAGATCAATACAAACTGCAGCTGGCACTTCTATACACACAAATAAAATACAAAATAAAGGCACAGCAACTAGACAATGATTACTTGAAATGCCCTGAATGAGTTTCCAGTGTAATTTGATGGTTTTACATTTACATGATCTGCATTCCAATAAAGGAGATTGGACCCTTAAATGCATACCTTCTCATTGACTATTTTTACAGAGCCTTCAAAAAAATTAATGTGAAAACTGATAATAAACTCCACTGACCCCAAATAACAAATATTTTTAATTAATTGTTTACTTTCACCCTCAAAATGAAAGTCAATACCATTTTCTACCTTCGAATAATGAAGTGATGTTGTCTTAACCAAAAGAAAATAATCAAACTACAAAATCTTAAAAACTCACAAAATAAAGTCACACTTAATATATGAACCAAAATAAAACCAAAGGTCTGCTGTTACCATATTAACAAGGCTGGAAATGATACAATGACTGTTTATATAACTACATTAAGAGTCAGTACTATAGACGGTATGTTAAGATGGATGGAGCAGCAGTCCTGCTGGGACATGGGTCAAACTATGGAGTTAAATATACATAAATTACTATTCTGTCGAGTTCACTGTCTGTTTTGATCTGCTTTTCTTAGACTGCTTATTTTTGTTTTTATTTAGCTTAAATAATTGGCTGAAAAAGGCAGACTGACACAAGAATCAGATCTGCTGTAGCTGCGCTGTAACAACCTCAGGCATCTTTGTTGTATCGGTAAGTTTAGTGTATGTATGGTTAACTGAAGGAGGGTTATGTCAGTTAAGTGACTTCATCAGCCTGACTTCTTCTGAGCATGTTAAGATCTAGATGACGTCACCAACACAATAAAGCAAGGGCCAGGGAAATTTTATCCTGACTTTAATACAACAGAGGGAGACAGAGGGCTCTCTTTTTGTGGTGTGAAGGATGTTGTCTAAAGCCTGTGGCACAAAGGCAGTCAGGGAATGGTAGACTAGATTTGACTGTTTACATGATTCACAGTCTTGGTGCAAAGAGGAGCAAAATGAAGTTTGATTTCAGGTGTGGGCACTAAAACCACCTTTCTCTGTCAATATATGAAATTCATACATGAAGATCAAACGCTGGTTTACTGTGCCTACAGGTTGTGAAATCCTGTTTTGTTTTAAAAATATTTTGGGGATTTTATGCCTTTATCTAGAGAGGACAGTGGATAGAGCCAGAAACAGGGGTGAGTGAGTGGGGGAGAGACATGTAGCAAAGAAGCCACAGGCCGGACTTGAGCCTGGGCGATCTGCATACATGGGGTGCAACCTAACCGCTAGGCTATCAGCACCCCTGGAGTTCAGTTTTAAAAAGATACCTCAACTTATAACATGTAGCAGGCAACAGAGTTGGGTGGAGTATGGCACTCCGGCAGATACCCAGTTGACCGTAGCCTAAGGCACAGTTGTCCTCAAGATACAAATGCACCAGCTGCAAACTCATCTTTTAAAGACAAACATACTGCTAAGCACTAACAGGACTGCAATTCAAACATGAACACTGGATGTAAAAATGACAATGGCATCAGATGGTAAATAGTAGGGATAACTGATATTGGATTTTTGCTGATACTTGATACGATATTTCGAAAAGTCATTTAAGCAGATATTGATACAGATAATAATATAAACACACTGTTTTTTTATTGTAAAGAACACTGAGTGTCTGAGGTGCAAAAAAAGGCTGAGTTAAGCCAATTTAAGAGAGTCTGATAGTTGTTTTAACATTTGTGGCTTCATTCAAAATGTTCAGGGATTACAGTGGGCCTCCTTGAGCACATGGCGTCTCAGGAAACTATCTAAACCTGATGCTACAGTTTAATGTTTTACCAATATTTAATGCTTATCTGTGATTCATACAATACAATATGTATGGCAGATAAATTTGTGTAAAAATCTAGTAAAGGGAAGACACCTGCTCTGCACACCAGGACACTAAACTGGGGGTACTCGAGTTCTTCTGATCAGAGAATTTAAGATTATTGTCACTTGGAATTTTAAAGGCACATAAACGCACCGAATCCATGTTTGTAGAACAACTGTATAAGCTTGTGACCTCTGAATAAAAACCACACTGACCACACTTATATTGTGGGATGTAATCAGTGTTTATACTTAAGAGCTCTGACCCCTGGATCATCACATAGGAGTGTGCTGTTACCTAGAGGAGCTCAAATACAGACACCTGTGTGAGCCCAGAATGGCCCAGTGAGATTATCTTCTTCACTCTAAATCCATGCCAAAACTGCCTCGCTCAGGAGAGCCGAACTGATCCTGCCTAGGCTAGTTCTGCTACCACAGATCTCAGTATTGTTTTTGTCCGTTTTAATTTTTTACTTGCATGACATGGAGGCTCTTGAAAGTAGGCCATAGGAAGAGCGTGCGTTGGATTTTGAGGTGTTCATTACTGCCAGTGTGTTAGTACACGTGTGAGTGTGTGTTGCATGCAGACAAGAGAAGGATGAAAAACAGAGGAGAGGGAGAGGGAAAAGTTGAAAAAAGGAATAGAAGGTAAAAAGTGAAGCAGCTGAAAGACAGAGGAGAAAAAGGAGCAAAAGAGAAAAAGGCAGAGAGAGCGATAGAGAGCCTCATTCAGCAGAGATATCAACCAGACCCACTGTCTTTGTATTGATCCACTCCACTCCCATCTGGACTCGTGATACTTTGCGCACATGTTGGTGTGTTTGTGTGTGTTTTTAAGTGTGTGCAAAAAGAGTGTGCAGCTGCATTTGTGCTTACATACATAAAGATTCTGTTCTCTGCTCTTGAGAAGCTTCTCTGTGCACACAAACCAGCACAAATCTCTGCTTTTAAAAGATCCAAACACATGATAAATACCTGTATCAGTGAGCCAAAGCATTTTAAACTACAAAAACAAAACAATGTTTAACTTCACTTAAGATTCACTGTTAAATTATTTGAGTTACTGTTTTGTGTGGCTGTCCGAGTGGATGTTGCAACAATTCCCTCAGTGAAGAGAAGAATGACTGTGCTGAATTATAGTATTTTACATACATCATCGTCACTGCGTAAACAATGTAACCACATAATGACCAAAGTCAGAGTAACATCCTCTGTTGCAGCAACAAGTACTTACTACTTTACAGCGTATTGTTTTGATGATTAAACTGCCTTTTGCAAATAAAAAAAGAGCTCAGACTAAGATCTGCGTGTAGAGCCTGGAAGTACAGCTGAACTGGACAGTATAGTAGAAATAATGTGATTTCTGGTATAATTAAGTAAACAGTGATGGTACTAGTAAATGGACTTGGGCTTTTCTAATCTTGTGACAGCTTAAAGCACCACAGGTCACACTTAACCATTTACACACTGATAGCAGAGGACGCCATAAAAAGTAAGTCAGTGTCCATCGGTGTTAGCAAATCCCATTCGTACACAATCAAACACCAACAACACAACAATGGGAGCAATTTGGGGTTTTGACATGTGACTGCAGAAGCTGGAGACCATCCAGTTGAGTTATGACAAACTTTATCTTGGAAGTAGTCTTTGTCAACAAAACTCGTCTAAAAATCTCTTTGTTTTAAATTAAGCTTTCACCACAGCTCACTCATATAAGAACTCACATTATGTATTGTTTACTGATCCAACTCTATCTTTTGACTCATGCACTTAAAACAGCAGGTTTTTATTTTAGGATAACACTGAGCTAAAGCTTTGTTCACACTGCAAGCCTTAATGCTCAATTCTGATCTTTTCTCGGATCAGATTTTTTTGTTGGGTTGTTCACAATGTGGTCGAATTTCATAAGATCAGATATTCATAACTGATTTAGCACCACATATGAAAGTGGTCTGAATCTGATCAGATTCAATGTGACTTGTGCTGTTTACACTGTCAAAAAAAATCAGATACGAGTCACATAAGTGCAAAAAATATCAGATTTGGGTCACTTTTGACTGCAGGGTGAACATAACCTGAGGTTACTACAGTTTTTGATACTTCAGTACTTTTCTATATCAGAGACAATGCAGCTTCTTTAATTTCAAAAGCTGGTGGAGGTGAAAAGTACAGAAGATTAGACGATGGCTCTTCAGTCATACTTAAACCAAAAGCCTCTGCAAGCTAGAGTCCAAGAGCACTGCTCTTATTGCATAAATGCATCATCACTGTCACTATACTAACATGTTTCCTTCATATACGTGTAGTTTTTACAGTGTGAAGGAGTTTGCCTGCCATCTTCACATCTTCACATTAGTAATTTTTGAAATGTCTCTGTCATGTGTTTAAACCAAAGTTCTACATTTCTAAGTGATGTCTGACTTATAGTAAGCTTGGGTGTTTTTGTTACCCTATATGTCTCCTGGGTGTGGTTTCTACACAAGGTGGTTTTTACAGGCTTCTACCACACCCTCACACATATTTCTTATTTCTCATGTTTTTTAACGTACCTTGTACTCCAATGTGTGTGTGAATAACTAAATAAGTAATAAAAAAATCAAATGATATTGGTACCTGTTTCAGCTCCACAGTAACAAAACAAAGTCTTTCGGCACCCATTGTTGGGTCAATTTTAAATGTAGTTTTCTAAAGTTGGTTCAGGACCAAGACCAAGTCTCTACCTAATCCCATTTCTGCTGCCCAAAGTATATAAGCATGATTCACTCATCCATATGTCTCTGACTCCGCTTTCACATCTGCCCTAAAGCATGCGCTTTGTTAGTGAATTTACGTTATCAAATTGTGCAGGCAACCTCCTGTACACTGTATACACTGCACTAAACACTGGCAATGTTGCCACTGTTCAGACTGTGCAGCAGTTTCTGACAGACTCCCTATCAATCTCATTAACTATTCTCCTACACATCTGTTTTATGAAGTAAATGGACTTTCACAAAGATTTTTCAGTACCTACTATGCTGAGATACAAAACACAGATTCCAGCGCTTCATTTCAGTACCCCATCCTGACGCTTTTTATCATTTTGCTGTTTGGAGCAATATCTTTGCTCCACTCCTTGTAGCTACCAAGGGTAGAGTCACACTGACTGACACATCTGCTTTACTGTTTGTGTCTGATGCAATGCCAATTTCTGAATTTTGTTTGAGCCTCTTTCATAAAGAAGTTACAACTGTTTACTTATGTTTTATAGGCATCTTTTTAAGGTATCTCTCTAAATCATCTACCATACCAAGACAGCTTTTGCTCACCTGCTGACATTTAACACACTGTCTTCTATAAAAATGATTGATTTAGGCACCATTTTAAAACTTTTAATACCGGTATCAGAAAACTATGCACACTAGTCCAACCAACTGGACCTTGGGATCTAGCATGCTTGGGAACTATACAGATTTCCCATGTATGTCAAAATGAAGGTTCATACCGATAGAAGTACTAGGGTTTATGTAACTACAATAGATCATGTGAGTGGGTATGCCCACAAGCATGGTTTTTGCATTTCCATAGATAAATACAAGCAATTTGTTTCCATCACCAAACTATTTTTACTATAGGTTCATACTTTCATTTCTGTTTTTACATTATTTTTCCTAGGCTTCTGCTTCCAGTTGTTTCAGACCCAATTAATGCTGATGTGGCCCAGGTTGAAACTGAGTTTGACACCCCTGGCCTTGACATTCAGTTTTGTTAGTTCCACAGTATTATTTTCTTTAAAAAAAAAAAAAATGAAGAAAGACAACACTGAAGTAACAACTTAAATGCCTGTGGAGTCAAAGAGTGAGTTGTTGACAATGCTTTAACACTTGTTCACACTTTCACACAGGCTAAGCTAACAGACTGCTGAGCTACACATCATTCCTACAGGTCATCAGCTTTCCCCAGAAAAACACTCTTTTCTCAGAGTTTGGATTCTCCTGGATTATTTTGGGTCGTCTGTGTCCGTTTGTGTACTCAGGTCTGGTTCAGAGAGTTTTTGGGAACTTTGTGGCCAACGAACCTGTCTCACCTCCATGTCTTCACAGGGCTGACCCCTTCATCTACCCCCGTCATCCCTGTCTCACCCTCACCATCGATTCCCTCATTCTTCTCTCACCGCACATTTTTCTCCCTTCTTTACTCCAACATCACACACACACACACACACACACACACACACACACACACACCCCTCCAGCCAACCCACACGCAAAAACACGTCCACACTCTAGACCCACATATGAGCGAGCACACACTGATACACAAACACACTCTCAGACTCACACCCCTCCCCCTCTCTGGCTCACAAACACACACGGAGTCACGCAAACAGGCGCTAACACACTCTACCACACACACCCCTCCCTCCCAGGCTTACAAACACACACACACACACACACACAACACACACACACAAATATCCTCTCTGTAGCCAAGCTCTCATGCACGCATACACACACAGCCCTCCCCCTTGCTCTAAAGCTCACACACACATAGGAAAGCTCACACACACTCTCTCACATAACCAAACCCACAGTCTCATGTTCCATCTCTGACACACACTCTTTTTTCCTCTCACGCACACACACAGCCAAGTACGCAAGCATACAATTACAGATTCTCAGACTCATGCATCTCTGCTACAGTATACATCACGCACACATCAAACACACTATTCTCTCTCAGCCACAGATGAGCAAATATGACATTCACACACAAACACAACCTCCTGTCATGGAACTCTTCGTACGTTTGGATAACACACAAACTCAGCTCTGCACGCACACTAGGGGCGTTGGAAATGATCTCTTCCACGATGCATCGTGATGCAGATGTGGACGATTCTGCATCGATGCAGAGGCGGCTCATGATCAGTGCAGACGGGCGCTTCTTGTGTATTTCCCCTAGCAGCTGGGGGGAAACCAGACAGACACCAGTCTATCCATTGTGGATCCTGACACACCAGGTAGAAGGTGTTAAAATACATATTCGTTGATATATTTAGCGTTGTTCCGATACCAGTATTAGAAAAACCTCTGATACTGCTGTGAATGTGGGTATTGGTATCAGCGAGTACATATGTTCACGCACAGATCCAACTCCATTCGTTTAACTTAATATTTTGCTTTGTGTAGCTTGCTACATGTAAATTAATTCTTCTTAGTTGCTCAAAAACACTTCACACACAAACCACCGGAGGTGTTTGTGGAGGTGTGTAACAGAGCAAACAATTCGGCAGATTTTTACACCTGAAAGTCCAATAAGTCAACTGTGACATGTACAGTATGCAAGGCTGTAATTCTGAGGGGAGGCACCACTGTTGTCAACTTCAACATGAGCAACCTGATGAAGCATTTGAAGACCATCGCACAAAGGAGCACCATGATTTCACATTCAAAATAAAAGGAGAACAAGGGGACCCATTTCCGCAGTAAAGTTTGTAGGCAGCATGACTTAGCTAACACAAGAAATTTCCCCAAAACAGTATAACAGCAATGAGGATAATCAAAGTAATTGCTGAGTTTATTGTTTTGGACCACCAGCCTCTGTCCATCTTGTAAAACATTGGATTTTGCTGCTTATGTATCTCAGTTTACCAGAGGATAGATGGATATAAAAGATGACCAATAGCAATGATTCATGAAAAACAATTTAAATTAGGAAAAATGGAGATACAAGGTTTTGGCCTGATGCCAGGAATATGCATGAATTTGGTTAAATGTGAATGAAAACATTTGTTGAGTTTGTGCTAAAATCAAATTAATGTTTAAATATCCTCAAAATGCAAGTCTGCACATGACTGTTCTTGACTGTGCACAGCTGTGTTCAACTATGCTGCAACCACCCTTGGAGACTGTGGGGGTTCTCAGTCCCTGTCACTCCTGATGTAAATTGTAGAATGTACAGGTAACTCTAAAGTTGTGTGCCTTGTATGCCATCAGATGGCAGTATTTCAATACAGTGGCGTCAGAGGTGTCGTAAGTCTATGCATGAAATGTGAGTTATTATTTCAATATTTAGCCGTTAACTCACATAAATTAGCAGGAAAAATGACTTTTGTGAAATGAGACATTAAGGTAACCTGACACACCAGATGGACTGTTTCATATATTTACTGCATTGATATATTGCACATTCATCTGGGAAAGCTCCCATTGAAGGCGTGTGGGAAGGGCAGGACTTTTCAAAAAAATCTTGGAAGGTGATTGGAGGAAGATCCCAAACTTTCTGTTTGTCACATTCATGACGGGCCAATCAGAGCGACAAGATTAAAGTTCTGCACAGGCTACCGCTGCCATAATGGTGGAGCCCTTCTGTGAATAGATTTATGCCAACGCCAGTTAGGAGACATGCTCAAACACCTCTGCTAAGACAAGCTTTCAGTGTCTGACAGACTGACAGACTCCCTATCAATCTCATTAACTATTCTCCTACACATCTGTTTTATGAAGTAAATGGACTTTCACAAAGATTTTTCAGTACCTACTACGCTGAGCTACAAAACACAGATTCCAGCGCTTCATTTTAGTACCCCATCCTGACGCTTTTTATCATTTTGCTGTTTGGAGCAATATCTTTGCTCCACTCCTTGTAGCTACCAAGGGTAGAGTCACACTGACTGACACATCTGCTTTATTGTTTGTGTCTGATGCAATGCCAATTTCTGAATTTTGTTTGAGCCTCTTACATAAAGAAGTTACAACTGTTTACTTATGTTTTAATGGCATCTTTTTAAGGTATCTCTCTAAATCATCTACCATACCAAGACAGCTTTTGCTCACCTGCTGACATTTAACACACTGTCTTCTATAAAAATGATTGATTCAGGCACCATTTTAAAACTTTTAATACCGGTATCAGAAAACTATGCACACTAGTCCAACCAACTGGACCTTGGGATCTAGCATGCTTGGGAACTATACAGATTTCCCATGTATGTCAAAATGAAGGTTCATACCTATAGAAGTACTAGGGTTTATGTAACTACAATAGATCCTGCGAGTGTGTATACCCACAAGCATGGTTTTTGCATTTCCATAGATAAATACAAGCATTTGTTTCCATCACCAAACTATTTTTACCATAGGTTCATACTTTCATTTCTGTTTTTACATTATTTTTCCTAGGCTTCTGCTTCCAGTTGTTTCAGACCCAATTAATGCTGATGTGGCCCATGACAGGCCAATCAGAGCGACAAGATTGAAGTTCTGCACAGGCTACCGCTGCCATAATGGTGGAGCCCTTCTGTGAATAGATTTATGCCAACGCCAGTCAGGAGACATGCTCAAACACCTCTGCTAAGACAAGCTTTCAGTGTAACTTGGTTCTTGTTTCAAAGGAAAATGTGGTCCAGTCCTGATTACACTGCCGCTTTCCTACAGCTGCATCCAAGCTCATAGCTACCGCAGCAGCAGCCATTGGGTACACTGGCAGACCCCACCTGTAACGATCGCAGACCCATACTGAAGCAGGCCGGGAGAAGAGCGAAAACATCTTTGCCATCATGAAAAGCTTTAGGTGTTGTTGTACTCTTTAGCTCATACAGAGATGTGGTTCAGTTCTAATAAAAATGGTGCTATGTTGGGGCAGCCACTGTAATAGGCTAGTACAACAAAACTAGAGTGTGCTGAAATGGGACAATAAATCATGTGATTGATTGATTTAAAAAAAAAAACTAATAATAAGAATGACATTTTTTTCAAAATGAGTGCACTAATTGTGGACCTTAATTGCGATTAATGTAATTAATCTTGAAAAAAATGCCTTTTTTTATTTGGCAAAGGAATTTATACTGACATTAGAAGTTTATCTGACTGCTTGCCATCTTTGAAAAAGCATAAGCATGTGCAGTAATATAGAAAATGGAGGACTGGATGAATCATGATGCATCGTGACACTGAATTGAATCGTTGGCCTGGTAATCGTAATCAAATCGAGACCGGTCAAAATGCACAGCTCTAATGCTCTCACACACATATCCGAACTCCCTCAGTATAGCTGACATACACTCCGTCCTTCATGCAGCACATTCTCTCTCTCTCCAACACACAAACACTCACAGAATCCTCAATAATAAAACAGATACAAACACACACCACCCGCCCTCCTCCTCCTCACATATACCATACCACCCACACACCCTGTGCACAAACACACAAACATACTTTCTTTTGAGCATGCTCATACTCACACAGACTGTCCTTTCCTCTTTCATAAACAAAGTAGATGCAGAAACACACTCTCCTTCCCTCTGTACCACACACAAACACACTGCCCTTGTCTGGAGCCACATACAATCACACAAACACACAATCACACAAACCTTGTGTCTGTCTCCCCCCGACACACACCCCTCCCTCTCTTACTGACTGCAGAACAAACACACACAAACACACACTAATAGTCAGACATATACACACCTCTCCAGAACAAATACACAAACACAGAAAAAGACACACAAAGAAACACACTAACACAGCATATGCACGAGCTTCTGAGACTCACTCACACACCCTCCCCTTCTGTTTCTAAAGCATGCATACACACACGCATCCTCACCCTCTGTCATACACTCCCTCTCCTCCTCTCTCGCTGAAACACTCTCACCCTGTGCTCTCTTTCTCTCTCTCTGCAACACACACCCTCCATCTTCTGTCGCTCTTTTCACACACAGACACACCATGTTACACAAACACACACAAACACCATTCCCTCTCTGTTCATCACACACACGCAGCTCCTTAAAGAAAGACACCCTGTTTCAGATGTAACTAAACCCAAGAGTTTTAAAAATGTCATTAGAACATCATAGTATCCACATGGCGGGCAACACAGATGTGATATAATGGCAATCAATTCAAAATCCAGAGGTGCCACAGGGCCAAATCTGACCAAACAGACAAAAATAAGTCATTCTCTTCATATTGTTTTGCAATGATTCTGACCCAGTTCATGAAAACAAAGCAATGCATGAAGCTGTATTATATGAAGACATACACTATATTGCCAAAAGTATTCGCTCATCTGCCTTGACTCGCACATGAACTTAAGTGACATCCCATTATTAATCCATATGGTTTAATATGACATCGGTCCACCCTTTGCAGCTACAACAGCTTCAACTCTTCTGGGAAGGCTTTCCACAGGTTTAGGAGTGTGTTTATGGGAATTTTTGACCATTCTTCCAGAAGCTTATTTGTGAGGTCACACACTGATGTTGGACGAGAAGGCCTGGCTCTCAGTTTCCGCTCTAATTCATCCCAAAGGTGTTCTATCAGGTTAAGGTCAGGACTCTGTGCTAGTCAAGTTCATCCTCACCAAACTCTCTCATCCATGTCTTTATGGACCTTGCTTTGTCCACTGGTGCACAGTCATGTTGGAACAGGAAGGGGCCATCTCCAAACTGTTCCCACAAAGTTGGGAGCATGGAGCTGTCCAAAATCTCTTGGTATGCTGAAGCATTCAGAGTTCCTTTCACTGGAACTAAGGGGCCAAGCCAAGCTCCTGAAAAACCACCCCACACCATAATCCCCCCTCCACCAAACTTTACACTTGGCACAATGCACTCAGACAAGTACTTTTCTCCTGGCAACCGCCGAACCCAGACTCGTCCATCAGAGTGCCAGATGGAGTCCAATTCGTCACTCCAGAGAAGGCGTCTCGTCTGCTCTAGAGTCCAGTGGCAGCGTGCTTTACACCACTGCATCCGACACTTTGCGTTGCACTTGGTGATGTATGGTTTGGATGCAGCTGCTCGGCCATGGAAACCCATTCCATGAAGCTCTCTACACACTGCTCTTGAGCTAATCTGAAGGCCACATGAAGTTTGGAGGTCCGTAGTGATTGATTCTACAGAAAGTTGGCGACCTCTGCACAATATGCACCTCAGCATCCGCTGACCTCACTCCGTCGTTTTACGTGGCCTACCACTTGGTGGCTGAGTTGCTGTCGTTTCCTGAAAGTTGACTGTGGAATATTTAGGAGCGAGGAAATTTCATGACTGGACTTGTTGCACAGGTGGCATCCTATCACAGTACCACGCTGGAATTCACCGAGCACCTGAGAGCGACCCATTCTATCACAAATGTTTGTAGAAACAGTCTGAATGCCTAGGTGCTTTATTTTATACACCTGTGGCCATGGAAGTGATTGGAACACCTGATTTCAATTATTTGGATGGGTGAGTGAATACTTTTGCAATACAGCGTATGTAGAATTAGTAACCAAGCAATGCCAGCGTAGGCCAGCAGGGGACTGGGGGGAAGGAAATATTGTGTTTCAGCATAGTATGGAGCAACAGGTGCTAGTGTGAGTGCACCCAATTCAACACACACTCATAATGACACAAATAAAGTTAGGGACGCACATATGCATCGGTTCAACATCAGTATCAGCTTTTGATAAACATCGGCCATTGAAAAATAACATGGGCATGAACCGATATTAGCAGCAGATGTTTAACTGTTTGTCTTATAAATATAATGCTGATCTGAATGACTGATTTAGAGTGGAGATTCATTACTAGAAAGAAGACGTGACCTGTGAGACTGAGTTTTAATGGTTGATCATGAGAAAAAATGGCTGAAAACCATACATCTCTTGACGGCCACTCTCACAGATTGTACATGTGAGACACAGTATATCTCAGACAGGTAAACAGGGCAAGTAGGAATTTAGAGGGGGTAAGGAGATTTGGGAAGCACTTGCCCTGAAGTGCAAGTAGGCAAAAACCTTAACGTCAGACCCTGCCTACCATCCCAAATTACTAGGGACGCACGTTATTGTCGGCAGTGTATTGGTATCAGCCGATAATAAAATTTACGCCAATCTGTACGGCCGATAATGTGACGTCATAATTAAGCGCACATGATGACACCGGCCGTGTGCCAGCAACAACAAACTCAACATGTCGGCTGTGTGGAAGAATTCTGAGGTGTGGGAAGCAAAGTAGCTGTTTGCAACGCTTATAAAGTTCATGAGATGCATGGAGGAGCTCGGAGCTCAACACGCCTTTAACACCAGCAGTTTAATTTTGCATCTTAAAAACCATCACCCTGATGACTACAAGGACTTTCTTAAGATAAAGAATGACAAAACTTCATGCCAGGGAAAACTCGTCAGCAGCCTCTACTTAAGCGATTCGACAAAGCTAAAAAATACAGCAGCGACCATCCAAAGGTAAGGAGCTGAACAGGAAAATAAGTTAATTTATAGTTCTTGATAACCAGACTTATAGCATGTTAGAATAAACAGGCTCCCATGGGATAATGATACATTTAAAGCCCCGCTACGTTGTACCTAGCTGGCGCTTATAGCCTCACCTGAACAGCAAAACTTCGTTTTCAGTCACATAAAGAAGCTCCTAGTTAAAGGTAAATATATTAACTTCACCACGGACATATGGACATCAACTGTCCGTCCTGTTAGCATGTTGAGCCTCACTGCCTCAGTGGATATGAGGATTTCTCTCTTAAAAAGCCTGTCCTGAACTAACAGGAGCGCTCACACAGCAGCCACAATAGCAGTCGCTTTTGACAACATGTTTCAGATATGGAAAATATAGAAAAAGAACATGCATGTGGAGCTACATGACAGTGCACAAAACATGGCAAAACCAATGATGGATTTCTTTGTGCCAAGTCTCCCGTGCACACTCGAAGGTGCACGAAGGTGTACTGTCTCCAGTATTGGAGATGTGGGTGTCACTGGGTTGTTACAGAGCTGTTTACAGTGAAATGCCAATTAAACTTGGTTGTTTAGTTAGTTTGTGCTGTTTAAAGCAGAATCAGGTGAACTACTTCAGTTGAAGTTTTATTTCTGTTGTTCATCTGGAGTCTCAAAAATTTAAAATCATATTTAAGATCCGAACTATAGCTAGATTTTTTTGCATTTAAGAATCTGTCTTTTTGTTGTTGTTTTTGTTATTTAAAGAACTTTGTCAGGAGTATCTCAAGGAGCCATCCTGCAAACTGGCTGAGTATGTGCATTATGAAGATCAGAAGTCTAATCTGGGATTAAATTATGCAGAGACCCGTTTCAGAATTAGCTACACAAACAGTGTAAAATGCTCAGATGAGCAACCTGTGAGAGTGGCCAGATAAACAGTCTGCAGCCTGCAAGACTGTTCTGGAAAATGTTGGCATTGTAGGAGTCTTACTTTAAAGGAGGCAATGGAAAAACATCTGCCACCAGGTAAATTGTTATTTTAATCATCTGGATCGGCACTGGCCCTAAATTTTTACAACTGGTTCATCACTAAATAAAATCATTGGAAAGTTATCTTGCTAGGTTATCTTGTCCCGAGCAAAACTAATGAGGCAGCAATTACACTTTCATCCACGGTGTTCCAGAGCTGTATCAGTTTGAGCTAGCACTAATAAATTTCAGCAAAAATCATTATCTTGATTATCTTGACTGATAATGCAATCATGATTATTAGACTCTACTACAAACCAATTTAATGCATGCATGAATTTTAAACATTTAAGAAAAATATTGAGGTTTGGTCCATCTGGCAGAGCAGATGCCAATGTACAGTGGCTACATCCCTGATACATTAGTCACTGGATCAATTTCCAGTCCTGGTGCTGTTTGGTGTAAGTCCTTCCCCTGCTTTATCCCCCCATTTCCCTGTTTCTCTTCAAATATCCTATCAGAATCAAAGTAAAAAGCCCAAAATTAATCATTAAAAATCATATTATCTTGAGAGGTGGCTTTTCTTCATCAGAAAAAGTCATTTCTTGTGTCATTCACTGAAAGGTTTTATCCACAACAAAATCTCTTGGTTTTATAAATTTCATTAGAACTGATTCTACACAGGAATAGTCAAAGAGATGTGTACTCTAATTATAATTGGTGCATGCCAATAAACGGACATAAGTGATCAGTCCCCATTTACTGTCTGTCATACCTGAACAGAGGTGGTATAAGTTATATGTGCTTACAAACATACAGGTGAGGAGAAATGCTTTTAGAAGAGTCTCAGAAAGATCTCAAATGAATAAATATTACCCATAAGTAGATGTTTTAAGTCCTTAAAATAGCATGCACAAACAGTTATGCAATAAATTACTGCGTTTAGAGTTTTGTTTTGTTTTGTTTTGTTTTTTTTTGCAGATATAGTTAAGCAGGGAAACGATGTAAGAGCAAGTAACTTCAATAATTGAACAGCTGCCCCAGAAACAAATTCAGAATGAAAGCATTGTGTGAAATTGCAGTTAGTCTTATCATTGGAAAAAAGGGCAGGCTTTTACTTTGAAATGCTTTAAGAAGTTTTACTGTGGCTAGCATTCTGGCCATTAACATATTGACCATCAGGATGCATACAATGAAGCTGCTTCAGCACACAGTGCTTTTCAACTCTCTGAACCTCACGCAGCATGAACGCTTGTTCAGTGGCTTCAGGATTTAAAACACTTTGTCAATCATGATGCATGAATAAAATTGTATAAGTCATTGTTTACTAAAGAAATTAGTGCTTTGCAGGTCCAGACACAACACTGCAAGCACTCGCTGTAATGTTGAGGGGGGATGCGCTTTGTTTACCACTTGACAAAATTAGAGAATCATTACAAGTGGCACAAGACTATTTTGGTTTTATGATCATGAGAAACTCAATCAATCACCCAGCACTAGTTTAAACTCAGTGGGTGCTGAGAAGGGTGATGCTGAGGGAGAGTCAGGTGTAATTTTATAGGGTTGGATGATGACAGGTGTCACCACATGCATCACCTGCCTCCAGATCAGAAAAGAGAATAATTCAACTAAATGGCTCAGTTTTAACCAGTGAAGGGCACTTATGCATATTTCCGCAACATCCATCCACTATCTATACCGCTTAATTTCAACCTGAACACTTCACATTAATAAGCACATGAACAGTTTTCAAGATTTGACAGATTTTGATAGTAACATTGCTTGTTTCAGGATTTCACATCTGTATGATACTGCTATTTTAACTGATTTTTATGTATTAAAGAGGTTGTGTGGCAAATTAACCTACAGAGCATCTCCTTGATGAACCATGATAGGTGTTACACCTGTGCAGTAAGTCAGCATCATGGACAATCTCTGATTGCTCTCTGCACTCTGAGGTTTTGGACAGCACTCAGCGTGGCAGACCTTCCACAAGAGCACCCGAATGGAGTGGAAGTATGTAAGGGGAGGATGGAGGGAGCAGTTTCAGAAAGGCCCATGCTGACAAACAACCGGTCACACTCACAGCTATGGACACTTTTGAGCAGTGATATTCATCAACCACATGCAGCTCTTTTAAATCTTATTTTAAAAAAACATATGAAACACCCAAAATTGAGGATAAAAGGGAATAAATGCTTTTAAATTGGAAATAAAATGTATTCAAAGTCATGTAAACACTGTTTTCCACACAATAATAAAACTTGGTCAAGCTTTGCACACATAATGGAAAACCTTTATTTTTTCTTTAGATTACTAATATCACATGCGCATTCCAGACAGAAGGCACGTAAAAGCATTTTTTTAAAACGGCAGCCATTTTATCATCGAAAAAAAACTGATCTTTACTCTGAAATATATTTCGGAGGGGCACTGTGCCTGACATTCTTACCAGGGATGTGTTGATCAGCAGGATTCAGACAGATGTCAAGTCAAACTCTTATTGGTTTGACTTGACACGGCAGCCCAGCGGGCCAGGGGATTTGCTTTAACCCCACAACCAAGCTACCTGTTTGAGGGCGCATCTCCAGCTGAAGATGAGGCGCTGCGAGTCAATGATGGTAAATAACTGAACTCAGTATGCATTATTTTGTTCTGCCAGAAGAAGTGTCCACTGTTTCTACTTCACAGTGTTCTTCTTTGTCTTTTGGTAATGTGGCAGGTATTTCAAAGTTTGGTGCAGAGGCTGCTACTTGAACACGTCTGTGAAGCATCCCAGAATGATGGCAAACCACTGTGGCAAAACTGGAGGTGGGGTGGACGTGCTTACTCCAGACCAGAGCAGGACCATTCTGGGCACATCAGAGCATGTGGCACAAGTATTCTTTTAATATTGATCATGAGAGGCTAAAATCGCAACTGAGATTAAATGAACCGCCCAGCACTAGTTTGAACTGATGATACAGGCAGCGAGTGTTGAGACGGGTGAAGCTGAGGATGAGTCAGTTTAGGGTTGGTTGATGACAGTTGTCACCACAAGCGACACCTGCCTCTAGATCATTCAAGAGAAAAATTCAACCCAGTGCCTGGGTTTCAACCTGTAGAGGGTGTGGCTCGGCGCAGCTGGCGATGCTAAAATGGTAATGGAAAAGGATATCAGCACAGCCTGGTTTGGATCTGCACGGCCAAAAGTCATAGTGGAAAAGCCCCGAGTGAATCTGCTTCGTTAAAACACTGCTTTTCAACTCGCTATCTCACAGGGAATCAACATTTGTTCAGCAGGCTCAGATTGAGCTATGCTCACGTTTTCCCTCATGATGTGAATTTTGAATGTTTCTATGCAGAAAGGGCCTGTCCAATTGGGATTTGAACCAAGAGCTTTCTTGTTTTGATGTGACAGTGCTAACAGTATCCAGAGGTGACAGTATCCACCACTCTGCAGCCTCACTAGCACAACATGGAGAACTTGGTTTGTAAATGTAGGGATAGGTATTGATTGGGGTTCTTCTGATACTGGTGCTAAAATCAATACTTTTTATATGGTGTTGTTGCCTAAACAGTGCCTGAATCGATATTTCTGAGAGGGAAAAAGTGTGCTGAAAGTCAGCAGGAGACTAAAAGCTGTCTGGGTATCATAAATGAGTCACAGAAACATCTTTATAAGATGCCAGTCGAGTATGGGATGAGAAAAGCACACAAATTCCCTATCAATTTTCTTGCTTTTCAACTGGGGTGGTGGGGTACCAAAATGAAGTATCGATATCTGTGTTGTAATTCAGTCCAGTCTGTTTTAGATGTATTGGTGCCGGTACAACATTGGTACTGGATTTCGATACTCATCCCTGTCCAAATGTTGAGATTTGGGCCCATTAAATCCACAGCACCACTTTATACCCACACATTTAGAGTTTTCAGCAGACAAAAAGTGGTCTGGAGGTTTAGTTACTCTTTAATTTGCATTTTTACAGCAACATCCATAACACACCCCCAAAATGAATTCTTCACTTTTCAGACTACAGCATGCTTTCCAACACACATTCTCTCATTATCTTCACCAATCATTTATTTGATTTCATTCTTTTTTAACACACTGAAACCTCCACGCACACACGTACACATCACTTGGTAACACATAAGTTTCCTTCATGCACTCACACTGACACACACCTCCCATCCCTCTCTCTCTCTCTCACACACAAACACACACGCAAACAAACACAATCCCTCCCCCACTCTCCTAACACACACACATGCACAAACACACTCTCCCCTCCCCTTTGCCTGTGCCTCTAACACACTTCCCCTCTCTCTCTCTCTCTCTGACACACACACTTTTTATATGCTCCTTCTCACGCACACACACATGTCCTTCACAATCCTTTCTCTCTCACAGTAAACACACCTTCACTCCCACACATACACACTATTAGTTTCTCTGACACACACGCATGCAAACACAACAGGCAAGCATGCAATCACACACACATTTTCAAACACACACCAAACTACACACACTCCTGCTCTCTTTGTCACACACTCCTTACACACAGCTCTCCCCCTCCCTTCCTCATCTCTCTCTCACTCACACACACTCACAGTGTCTGTCTCTGTCACGCACACACTCTCCCCCTCCCATCCCTCACACACTCTCTCACACACACTCTCCCTCCTCCTGCCTCTGCTCTAACACACACTCACACATATGCACAAACACACACTGACACATACACTCACCACTCCCCCTCCCTCCCTCTCTAACAAACACACATAGAGCTGCTCCTTTCTCTCTCACGCTCTCTCCCCCCCCCCCGTGTGTATGTGCCTTTCTCTCACACTACCACACACACTTGCGCGCGCACTGAACATGAGCGCGAGCATACACAGAGAGACACACACCCTCACATGGAAGATCCAACAGCATATTAATCCAACATTTGTGATAACTTTATGAAACTGAACCGTTGCATTCTGGGTCAAACTTTTGTTATTTACAGTGGAAAAAAGCACGTTTTTATTAAACTTCAGCTCTTCGTTTTCACCTGAGAAAAAGTAACAAATATAAAACATATTCTAAGGTTTATATCTTAATGTTTGTATCTGTCATGTGTGCTTCACCTTGTCACTCAAAAACACACGTTCAATTGGTGATTTCAGTGTCACACATGTGCCTGCGCACATAATACACAAACTTGCGCACGCGCTGCACACCTCTTTGGAGCTGCTTTGTAAGGTGGATTTAACGCTCAAAATAACAAGCTAGCAAGAGACAAACGGGAGAGCTTCTCACTCATTTGACTTGTGCGCTTTAACAAACTTTAAAAATGACATGTGTTTACAACTTTAGTTCATCAAAAACACACCAACAAATACATGCGCGTACACACCCACTCGAGTCTCGCTGTCATTGGGGAGGAAAACACAAGCATGAAACAGTTTTTAACAAAAAAACGTGTCACGTTTCATTGACTTCCTCACCCCCGCAGTGGCGGTGCCGGTTTCATGCCTTCTCCATCGCTGTCCAGACTGTGAGCCTCCCGGTAGTCGAAGAGCGAGCGTACGGTCTCCGCCATGTTCACACCAGCGTTCGCTGATCTTCCGCCGCCGCACCGTTCAGCCTCTATCGCTCTTCTTTCCAGCCGCTCAACTGGCTCACACCAAGGTTATTCCAGCCGCTACCACCGCGGAGGACCGGAGGGGTGCGCCGCGCGCGGCAGTACACAACACTACCTTCAAAAGTAAGCTAACGTGTCTCTTCAGTCGTTTGCAGCCACACCACGAGGGATTTTAAACGTCGTGTTTTCAAAGCAGCACTATGGAGATAACATGAAGATATCAGGCACTTTTTGTATTTAAATCGGTGTTGTAGACCCCCGTAAAGAAGTGGACGCGCTCATGAAGCAGATGAAGAAAGTAGACCGTCTCAAAGAGGAGTGATTAGCTCGCTACCTGTGGAAAGAAATTATGACAATAAGAAATAGCGAGGGGAGAATATTACGCCAAGTTTGTCATTCACATTGGATAATCTACAGGTATTCTGGGAAAAATTTTCTGTCACCTTCAAACACCAAATGTGCTCGAATTCTGATTATATCAACAGGTTAATTCAACCTTCTGCCCATAATTTGCTGCATTTCACATAAATCACTGTCATTTCTCTGTAGCCTACACTTTGTCCTCTGTAATTTCGTTCATGCTCTTAATTAAGGTCCTGATTGACTGAGGCAATTTGTTAAAGTGAAAGATATATGAACCAGTTATCAAACCTGCATAGCAAATAGAGAAGAAAATATCTGAAAAGACCTTGCTTAACACCAGGATGCATTTAAATTATGTTTTCTGGTGGAATTTATTAATAAGTTATCAATATAATCTGACCTATCGACACCTTACTGAAACATAAGGACTTTTCTGTGGATACTGATTGTGAATGAAAAATGATTTGTTATTCATCCTGTGGGGAACATACTGTTTGCAGATTTAGTACATGCTATGGTATGCAATTGGCCAAATTGTACTGAAAACTCAGCCAAGCTTTTGGCATAATGTGGCTGTGATTTTTTAAGAACATAGTCTCAAAACCTTGTGTTGATTAAAAAAATAATGCCTCATTAATTTCAACCATAAATTGCATATAAAAAGAGAGACAATATGTGCTCACAAAACACTCTTGGCATGCATTGTTTGTGTCTGGAGTCAAGTTTCTAATAATTTGCTGATCATCAAGGAAAAGGGACTTACAAACTACACTGACGAGCTTCTTCCTATGCTTTCTATTCACAGAAAATTTAGATTAACATGTTTTTAGGAGCACTCTGTAAGGATGGAAATCTAAAGGAAACTCAAATCTGCTCTCTGTAATTGAGGAAATGTATTTTATTGCCAAAATAAACAGAATGAATAAGTGTTATCATTGCAAGTAGGGTTGTTAAAATGTTTGATTTTCTATTTTTGGTTGATTTAATGACAGTATGGCAGCAGATCATTAGCTGATCATGAGTGAAAATGAGTGAGACAGTGTGCAGGATTTTGCTTGCATTTATTCTTTGTTAAAAAAAAAAACAATATAAATTGTAGGAGTGGACTCTTTTGCAAGGGTATGGGCACAGTTATCAGTTTGTTTGAGTTTTAATTGTATTTCATCAATGTGTAATATTCTGATTCATTTAACTTAAATGGCAGGATCTTTTAAAAATTAAACAAATAGAATTAGAGTTGTATATCACCATTTGGTCCTGAAGAGTTCGAATTACATGCAAACAGATGAGTAAAGTAATTTTAACTGGTATCAACTTTAATGTGCATTCTTAATATTAGAATATAATTTCTGACCAGATGTTTGTTGTAGGCCTCTAAATGTGTTTCTTTATAATATATGACAACTTTAAAAACAAATACAGGTGCAAAACCCAAACATATTTATCCATTTCTTACTTCTTATCCCATTCAGAGTTGCAGGGAGCTGAAGCCTATCCCAGCCGTCATTTGGCGAGAGGGAGGGTACACCCTGGACTGGCCGCCAGTCAATCACAGGGACTCGTAAGCCCAAAGAGTAAAACCTACTACCCAATTTTCCCAATGAAAAATGCTCAGTGTTGCTCATTATTGAAATTAGCAAGTTATCCATCTATGCCATTTGTCTTCTTCACTGTCACATGGGGGCTGGAGGTGATCTGCTTTCACTGAGCGAGAGACAGTCAATCACAGGTCTGAAATACAGAGATAAACAAGCAGCTCACATTCACAGCTATGGGCAATTTAGACTCACCAGTTCACTCAAGAGCATGATTTGGACAGCGGAAAGAAGCCAAAACACCTGGAGGAAATCTGTGCATGCATGGGAGAACATGCAAAATCCAAGCAGAAACACCCTGTCCCAATGGAATTCAAACCAAGAACCTTCTTGCTGTGAGGTGACAGCACTAACCACTGCATCACTGTGCAGCAGGAAGCAGAGATTTAACTTCTTAATAGTCTAAAATGTGTCAGAATTATATTATTTTAAAGATATGGATTATACTTTGTGTTTATCTTTATTTTATTGTCATATGAGATATCCTCAACTCCTAAAATAACAGATCAACATGGAATCTATGCTTACAGGAGATGGAATTTACACACATTTTATGGACTGACTACAGCTATAACTCAAATAAAGATAATAGAAAATGACAAGTCAAAATGTTGAAACAAAATATATTTGTTCTCTTGCTATCTTAAACTGCCGGTTACATACATTTTTTATTAAACCCAGATTAAACAAGTTAAGAAACATGACACACAAAAACAGAAGTGTGACCAATAAAACAAATATTACACAAGAGAATCAGACATGAGGAGCTGAAAAATATCTTGATGTGTGCTAAATGTTGATTGAAATCTACAGTTTTATTTAAAATCTACCTCAAGAATAAGATAAACTTCCCTGAACCATTACATTTGGTAAGACTATGAGCCATAGTTTAAATAGCTAATAGCACTTGTTACCAGCTCTGCAACACTGTGCTTTGATATCCTGTCAAATTATTTGTCTCAGAGCCTTTAGGGTGTTGTTTATCCCAATTACCAAGCTTTTCATATGGCTTTGAGCAGTAATTATAGCTGCTGTGTTATTAGTGTCTTGTATAAAGTGCCACACAGTTAAAACGTCTGCTCAAACAATACAGTACTCCACTGAAAGCTTTGTTTGAAGACAGCAGAAGTACATTTTTCAGTGATTATTAACTAACAATATGTCCTGAAATGGAAATCTTTAATACCATTAAATGAACCTACCACATACATTCATACACTACACTGTGGCTGTTGGTAAGAGCATCAGACTTCAATGCTCTGAAGGGGCCATGAATAATGTAAAAAGTAGTAAACGATAGAGAAATGGAGGGAGACAGCAAATGTAACTTACTGAGATCAATCATGTAAATTGTGTTTGGTTTAGTCTCACTGAATTTGTATAGTTTAACATTTTTTTCTGATATCAGATTACAAACAAAATTAATTCATTTGGAATTATTTTATTTTTAGTGTGATGAAACTTTAAAGTGAGGGAATTGTGGCTTTGTTTTTATTTAACTTGTAAGAAGTTTATTTTGGTTTGTGGTTATTCAGGCTTGAAATGATCCAAACAATGCCAGAGATTTAATCCTGAGTTGTAATGTTCTGTCCAGGGACCGTATTCACAAAGCTTCCTAAGTCCAAAGAGTTGCTCTGGGTGAAGAAAAATCTAAGAATCATGAGTTTTTCTTAGAATTTCCCCTTAAAGTTAAGATAAAAAATATTCACTTCTTAGCCCCTAAGAGAGCTCCTTTGGTGAAAAAACGCTTGGAGCCGTGAGGTGGACTTTTGAGATGCCTAGGTGTTCCTCAAACAGAGGAGAAAATGGAGAGATAGGTGTTAACACAAAATTTACAGCTCTGTGACGGCTTCATATTGATAGAATTTAAATTAGATACTAAAATAAGCAGCCTGGTAAATAATTATGATCAAATAAAGATATAGGTACAGCAAGAAAGCACTGTCATAAAAAGGGTGTATGTGGAGGGGCAAATTGTTTTATTGACTGAAAATATTCTTTTTGGATCATACTGAGGAGACAAAAAATACATTTATGCAGGGATTTCAGTCCATCTAGGAATTTTCTTAGTGCAAAGTGAGGCTGAATGATGAACCCTGAAAAGATGTTTTACTCCACAGGTGCAGCCAATCACAGCAGTGATTCGTGTCTTCACACTGATAGAGCTGTCAGCATGTGAAGACACTACTGCACAGGCACATGTGTTCTAAAACAATGGTTCTCAACTGGTAGGTCGGGACCCAAAAAGGGTCATGAAGCAGTTTTCAGTTGGTCTTGGTTAGGTGTCTGAAAAAAATGGTGACAAAAGTCTTGAAGTCCTTATAGGACAAGCTTCAATACTTTTTGTTACCTCTGCCAAGGAGGTTATGGACGTTAAGGACGGATTTTGATGAAATTTTCAGGAAATGTCAGAAATGGCATAAGGAAGAACTGAATAGATTTTGGGAGTGATCTTGATCACCGTCTGGATCCAGGAATTTTTTGAATGATTCTGTACTATTGGGTAAATTGGGTAAACTTAAATGTTTGATCAATATTTCTACTCATTTATCTCCTTGTCTTGCAATAAATGGCTAATTTTCCCATGATAAAGACATAATTTCTCAAGATCCCTGGAAAACTGACTAAAACTAATGATGGAGAAAGAGGGTGTAAGATGTGTCAGTTTTGTCCCTTTTCTTTTTTTTATATCAGGTTTTTTGGTTCAATCATGCTCCAAACTGCAACATATTCAATCAACTAAACACTGGTGTTGAAAATTTTTGGAAACTTGGGTTGTCATAAGACAAGTTAAGAACCACTGTTCAAAAATACTTTTGGTGTCTTGGAAGGTTCTCAACAAGAATTAAGAGTGTTTGTGTGGAGATTTGTGCCCATTCATTTTTACATTAATGAGGTATTCACTAATGTTGGGTGAGAAGGCCTGGCTCAAAATCTCCATTCCAGTTCATCCCAAAGGTGCTTGATGGGGTTGAGGTCAGGGCTCTGTGCAGGCCAGTCAAGTTCTTCACCAAACTCATCAAAGCCTGTTTTTATTGACCTCGCTCTTTTCCTTGGGGGAAAAGTCATATTGGAATAGAAAGGGCCTTCCTCAAACTGTTTCCACAAAGTTGGAAGCATAGCAGTGTCCAAAATGTCTTGGTATGCTGGAGCATCAAGATTTCCCTCCACTGGAGACCCTGAAAAACAGCCCCATACTATTATCACTCCTCCACCAAACTTCACAATGCAGACAGGCAGGGAACATTCTCCCAGTCTCACTACCACTTAGTATCACAAATGTTTGCAAATGGAGGCTGCATGACTAGGTGTTTGATTATGTGGCACTAAGTCTGATTGAAACACCTGAATTTAATAACTGAAAGGTGTGGCCAAATACTCTTGTCTATATAGTTTAGGAGCTCTCTGACAGGATTCTCAGGATGTTTATGAATTATGGGCCCTGAGTTTTATGGAGTTTGCTGTGGGCGACTTTTATGGAAATTGAGTTTTTGAGCTTTCAACTTGTCATGCCAGTTTATCAACGATTGTATTCCTTCTAATGAACTTTCTTAAAATCATATCCCAATTCCAATCCCACTGGAATATACCACGTAACATAAGTTACAAGCAAACTTACATTGTTTATGGATCAATGGCATCAGGTCAAACTGTCGGGCTGGTTGAGTAATTTATCGGTTGAACTTGAGGAACAGCATCGCACTCTAGAATTACCATTCTCTCACACCAACTAATCAAAACTGTGAAGGGGTGGGACTTTTACTATCCACTTTGTCAATGATAATAGAAGAGGAGAAAATAATCTTATACCTTGCCTAGTTTATCCCGTTTTGCTTGTTTTTTGTTTTTAGGGCACATTTTTCAAGGCCTTAGGTTTGTTTCAAGAAATAGGGTGAGTCTAACCATGAGCTTTGAGTTGATCTGCTTTCAGATGAGAATCTCTGAGTTCAGTGTGGCCAACACAGCCATAAAAAGCCATCATCAATAGAGCCCTGATACACTCATTCATAATGGACACAAGTGCCAACAAAAGGTCTTCTTACCTTGCACTCTCAAAGTAGAATTACCATGTCACCCCTTCATCTGCTCTCCAGCAAAAGCCTGTAATGTTAAAGTAAAAAAATAGTTGCTAGGTTTTATGCAGTGTCTTTATATGAAATGACTTGGATTTTATCCAGAATAAATGTAAATAACGGATCTGATATGGACTGACTGTCTGAATGTGAGCCCCATATGGGTCATGTGTGGGCTCTAAATATGGGTCCCAAGTGAGTTTGTCTGTGGGTTCTATGATGGCCCCAATTGTGATGCCCATGTGGACTTCTACTTGAGATGGGGGCCTATATGGGTCTCATAGGTTGAAGTCCACATGGGCAATCACAGGTGGGGTCACCATGGAAGAAAAGGAAACACCCACTTGGGACCCATATGCATTTAACCCACATGGGGCCCACATGGATATGCTGGTGGGCACCACAGGGCACCCTAGCAAATCCATATTGTTGCCTAAAGCAGACTGGGAAGACTTTCTAAACCAGCAGTAAGCAAAGTTAAGAAGTGCTCTGTAAGTGAAATCATAGTCCTGTAGAATGACACTAGGGTTGGCCTTAGGGTTCTTGATGTCTTTCTTTGGTTAAGGGTCAGGGCTCTGTGACACATAGGTTCCGTTTACATTAGTTAAAGTTGCTCACTGAACTCTTAGTATCCAGAGCAGTGAGTTGAGCAGCAACACCCAGAATACCTCCGCAGGGACTCTGGTCCACTACAGCTATAGTACTGCACCTGCAGCTGGACCTGACTGCACCCTCAGTGTGATCTTTGCTGGCTCCTGCAAGGGAAGGCCTATCTACAAGTCTTATCTGTGTATAGGTTTCTACTTAGTCTAGATCAGGAGTGTCCAAACTATGGCCCGGGGGCCAAATACAGCCCACGATCTGATTTCGATTGGCCCGCAGCAAAGTCTAGACATAAAGTTGAAATATGGCACACAATTGAACACGAAGCTTGTGCCTGGCTCTACTGTACTTAATAGTAGCACAAGATTGTGATCCTAATTCTGCAAATACACATTTAACACAAAGAATTTATGTTTTTTTCTGCGACTAAATTGAGACAGCGCTGTAAACTGTAAACATCATAACAACCTGAATAATAACAGTATCTTATTTTCTAACTCCCTGGTTACAGAAGCAAATAGCAGCACCAATTATCACCAGGGGCAGAACCAGTCGTAGCTAGGGAGAAACGGGGCCCCCTGAAATCTGATTGGCATCCCTGGCAAACCTGGAAATTATTGTCTATTTGCCTTGTCAGCCATTAAATCAAGTGTAAAGTGTTAGGCCAGGCAGGCGCTACCATAACTGAGGTCACCTGATCTCATGCAAGCTATTATCAGTTGACAGCCAGCTGATTTGCACTAAGCATGTTATTTGCTAATCCCCCTCCACCCCAGCTCCTCCTTCATTCTGCATTTGACTTAATCGGTGTAGGGAGAGCAGGAACGTTTGCTGTTCCTGCTTGATGCTTTCCAATGTTGGCTCGTGGAAGGGCAGGAGGATCCCAGAACAACCATACTGCTAAACATAAATAACAGTATAAGCATGATTAAAAACTGCTAATAAAGCAATAGCCGCAAATCGTGTGTTTCTTGACAAAGTGGTCATGAATGAACTAGCCGTTTAGGCACACTCAATCACCAAGCACATCTTTTTTAACACTGTATTGGTTTTACAAACATTCATATTCCTCACCTTGTGAATCTCAAAGGGGCCCGAGCATCCTCATATAATTCTGTATGAGGCCCCCAGTGGAAAAAGTTTGAACACCCCTGGTCTAGATGAATCCTGCAGCTGATCTGTGGGCACTGCCATCTTGTGGTGACAGACACCATAACACCTCAGCATCTGCTGCTGCCTGCTGACTGTGACAGCTGCATGGATAGGTGGATTAAAAACTTCAGACAGCTGCAGATGAAGGTACCTTTATTAGGCAATCTTAACTTCAGTTTTATTTCACATAGTAGACAATGTTTACAACAAAACCCTAATTTGGAGATGTAGAGAGAAAAAATACTTGGTTGTTGCTTGTTTAACAGAATGTTAGTCTAATAGTTCTTTTAGTTCTTATTGACTTATATTTCACCTGTAAATAACTTGCAATAGATTTTCTGTAAAAGAAATATATATAATTATCATTTTGATGTAACAGGAACTAATATAATCAGGGGATAACTCAAATTGGACGATACAAACAGCAAGATGAAACAGTTGTTTTTGTCTTTGAGTTGTCCTTGCTTGCTACATTCAAAGAGGAAGTATTGTGTTTTTGTAACAGAACTTTAATTGCAATTTCTGAGACTGGCCTTATAACAAAGTTCAAGATGTTTTCCATCCCTTCCTTGCTTATTTAGACACAATAATGTGCTGCCAGCAGGTGTGCGTAGTTCCATGCAGAGGAAAGGCGCAGACATGTTCTCTCCACATTCAGATGCAAATCAAGAGCGAACCGCTCCAAGCAAGTCAACATTTACAGTATCGTTGCACTCGAATATTACCATTATGTTTTGTGAATTAGACTTTGAGACGGAGCAGATAGCAGGGGCAAATGATGCTCACTGTAGAGACTGCATCCAACACTAACAACAATAGATCATCTCTCAGTACTCAGCTGAGCTACAGTTATGGCTTGTTACATGTGTACATGTATATGGAGGGTGAACTCATATAGTGACAAGAGCATGTCCACATATGATACAGATGGTGTCCCCTTTTTACCAGGACCCTTGTTTTGTTTAAATGTTGATGATTATGGCTTACAGCCTACAAAGGGTGAATTTAGTACTTGGTTGGGGCTCCTTTTGCACAACTTACTGCATCTATGCGACATGGCGTGGAGCCAATCAGTCTATGGCACTGCTGGAGTGTTATGAAGCCCAGGTTGATCTGATAGAGCCCTCCAGCTTGTCAGTATTGTTGAGTCTTGTGTCCCACATCTTTCTCTTAAAATTTCCCCAGAGATCCTCTATGTGGCTTACCCTCTTTATGAAAGGTGTCATTGATTGCCTTCTGGAAAACTGTCAAGTCAGCAGTCTTCTTTATGGTTACAGTTGTGTGTACTAAACCAGAGTGAGAGAGTGAAGGCTCAGGAAACCTTTGCACATTGGACTTTAACACAATATTTTGATATTTTGAGATAGTGGATTTTTGTGAGCTGGAAGCTGTAATCATCAAGATTAAAACAAAAAAAAAGTAATGAAATAAGAAATGTTACCTTTGAGAAGTAAATTATGGGGAAAAAAATAACATTTTGATGATATTCATTTTATTTTAGATGCACCTGTATATTAATGTCATTGCATGTCAAATACAATAGAAATTACATTTTGAATTACTAAATATTTACATGCACTTTAAAAGCTCAGTTTTAGTCTGACTTACACACTATTTTTTTTTAACTGCAAGTAAGCATGATAGATAAGTAAGCATATTGATCAGGATACTAGAACTCATCTTCTGGTATCCTTTCCATTATTTTTCGTGCAAAGAAATCCTCTGTCACTCAGCCTCCTTACTACTTTTCCTAGATTTCTCACAACTTTCATTTGTGAGCCATCAGTATTAAAGTTTCAACTGTGCCCTTTCACTTCCCACTCAGCTAACTCCTCTCACGTTGTATTAATTGAACTTTCTTTGTGGACTCTTCTTTTTGACCACTAAGGACCTTGTTATCTCTAAATTAGAAGTGCCTATGACTAAAATGTCTTGATATCCTTTAGATTGAAGACTTTTAGCTTGAACTCAAAGGCTTAGCCCAGAATACAGCCTCAGATCACAAGGTAGCATCATACTGGTATCTCCTGGGAGGACAGTTTTCATGAAAACAGATTATCCATCAGATTAGCCAGAAAATGAAAGAAGATCCTTCCCTTTATGATAGATGTCTTCATTGCAGTCCTGTTGCTGCATGCTTTTATACACCACTTAGACTGATGTTGGACATTACATATGTGGATGTGACATTTGCTGAGCTGTTGTTCCTCAAAGGACGTTTAACCTTACAACCAAAGCACCAGTTGTTGACCAGAACAGATCTACAAGGCAGAAATTTCCCAAACTGATGTATGGAAACAATGCCATTTGGTGCTGTCTGGCTTAGGCCTGACATACGCTGTGCAAATTCAAGCCAGTTCTATAACAGTCATGGTGTAACATCAGATCATACTGTGTGACTGAATTGCTTATAGCACACGGCCATTACGCACAATTCATGTGCTCACATTTGACTATACTTTCCTACTGTGACGATTATGACCAAAATCTGTGGAGTTTCCTTTGAAAAAGTCTGGCATGGTTAAAATTGTATCTTCTCATATCCCCTCTCTCTCCATCTTGCAATCTCTCTCTATCCGCGGTCAACGGGTAGGCATGTTCCCTGCTCATTTATTTCCTTTATTATGGGGGGGAATTAGAAACTGCTGTTGTTGTGGTGACCTAAGACGTCAAAGTTGAGGCCTCCTCACATAGCTTTGCTCTCACCATGAAAGTGTGTGCAGTCATATGACCAAAATATTAAGCTTGTCTGAAATCCATCCGACCAGTCTGGAGCTGCAGTCAGGTTATGTTCAGCCATTGTATCCGCATGCAATCTGCACGACAAATGACGCACAATCAGACTAAAAGTCGGCACAACTTCAAAGCGAGTTGAGTGACTCAGAGTTGGAATAAAACAAAAGATATTCACATAGTGCACACCCAGTTTTATACAAAAATTACCAAAATTTTTGAGGTGAGCCACATATTGGGATGCAAACAGAAGATTTTTGACCCAGACGTTTTCCTGCCAGTCCTTTTCAAGTTGGGTTGATGTGTAAACTCAGCAAGTGATGAATGAAAATAAT